>NW_027094323.1:0-124550 GCF_029207755.1 Chamaea fasciata
CAGAGGGAGTTGGGCACAAAGAATGTCTTGTTTCCAGGGGTAAGTAAAGTCATCTGCCCAGGTGCCTGATGTCAGTTTTTAGGAGGCCTTTGGCCCTCCATGGGAAGCCAGGCTTCCTGCTTGTGGCAGCTTGCATCAGGAGGAAATCGTGTTCCGTTCGGGATTGTAGGGGGCCGGAGCTGGGTGCCCGGATGAGGGAGTTGGACACAAAGGATGGGCTGTTTCCAGGGGTAAGTAAAGTCAGCTGCCCAGGTGCCTGATGTCAGTTTGCAGGTGGCTATTGGTCCTCCATGGAAAGCCAGGCTTCCAGCTTGTGGCAGCTTGCATCGGGAAGTAATACTGATCTGTTCGGGATTGCAGGTGGCCGAGGCCTGGTGCCTGGCAGAGGGAGTTGGGCACAAAGGATGGCCTGTTTCCAGGGGTAAGTAAAGTCAGCTGCCCAGGTGCCTGATGTCAGTTTGTAGGAGGCCTTTGGCCCTCCAAGGGAAGCTTGTCTTCCAGCTTGTGGCAGCTTGCATCTGGAAGCAATCCTGTTCCGTTCGGGATTGTAGGTGGGCGAGACCTGGTGCCCGGCAGAGGGAGTTGGGCACAAAGGATGGGCTGTTTCCAGGGGTAAGTAAAGTCAGCTGCCCAGGTGCCTGATGCCAGTTTGTAGGAGGCCTTTGGTCCTCCATGAGAAACCAGTCTTGCAGCTTGTGGCAGCTTTCATCTGGAATAAATCCTGTTCCGTTCGGGATTGTAGGTGGCCGAGGCCAGGTGCCCGGCAGAGGGAGTTGGGCACAAAGGATGGCCTGTTTCCAGGGGTAAGTAAAGTCAGCTGCCCAGGTGCCTGATGTCAGTTTGTAGGAGGCCTTTGGCCCTCCAAGTGAAGCCGCGTTTCCAGCTTGTGGCAGCTTGCATCTGGAAGAACTCCGGTTCCGTTCGGGATTGTAGGTGGCCGAGGCCAGGTGCCCGCAGAGGGAGTTGGGCACAAAGGATGTCCTTTTTCCAGGGATAAGTAAAGTCAGCTGCCCAGGTGCCTGATGTCAGTTTGTAGGAGGCCTTTGGCCCTCCAAGGGAAGCTAGTCTTCCAGCTTGTGGCAGCATGCATCTGGAAGAAATGCTGTTTCGTTCGGGATTGTAGGTGGCCGAGGCCAGGTGCCCGGCAGAGGGAGTTGGGCACAAAGATGTCCTGTTTAGAGGGGTAAGTAAAGTCAGCTGCCCACGTGCCTGATGTCAGTTTGTAGGAGGCCTTTGGCCCTCCAAGGGAAGCCAGGCTTCCTGCTTGTGGCAGCTTGCATCTGGAAGAAATCCTGTTCCGTTCAGGATTGTAGGTGGCCGAGGCCTGGTGCCCGGCAGAGGGAGTTGGGCACAAAGGATGGGCTGTTTCCAGGGGTAAGTAAAGTCAGCTGCCCAGGTGCCTGATGTCAGTTTGTAGGAGGCCTTTGGCCCTCCAAGGGAAGCTTGTCTTCCAGTTTGTGGCAGCTTGCATCTGGAAGAAATCCTGTTCCGTTCGGGATTGTAGGTGGGCGAGGCCAGGTGCCCGGCAGAGGGAGTTGGGCACAACGGATGGGCTGTTTCCAGAAGTAAGTAAAGTCAGCTGCCCAGGTGCCTGATGTCAGTTTGTAGGAGGCCTTTGGCCCTCCAAGGGATGACAGGCTTCCAGTTTGTGGCAGCTTGCATCTGGAAGAAATCCTGTTCCGTTCGGGATTGTAGGTGGGCGAGGCCTGGTGCTTGGCAGAGGGAGTTGGGCACAAAGGATGGGCTGTTTCCAGGGGTAAGTTAAGTCAGCTGCCCAAATGTCTGATGTCAGTTTGTAGGAGGCCTTTGGCCCTCCAAGGGAAGCTAGTGTTCCTGTTAAAGGCAGCTTGCATCTGGAAGAAATCCTGTTCCGTTCGGGATTGTAGGTGGCCGAGGCCAGGTGCCCGGCAGAGGGAGTTGGGCACAAAGGATGGGCTGTTTCCAGGGGTAAGTAAAGTCAGCTGCCCAGGTGCCTGATGTCAGTTAGTAGGAGGCCTTTGGCCCTCCATGGGAAGCCAGGTTTACTGCTTGTGGCAGCTTGCATCTGGAAGAAATCCTGTTCCGTTCGGGATTGTAGGTGGCCGAGGCCAGGTGCCCGGCAGAGGGAGTTGGGCACATATGATGGCTGGTTTCCAGTGGTTAGTAAGGTCAGCTGCCCAAGTTCCTGATGTCAGTTTGTAGGAGCCCTTTGGCCCTCCAAGGGATGACAGGCTTCCAGTTTGTGGCAGCTTGCATCTGGAAGAAATCCTGTTCCGTTCAGGATTGTAGGTGGCCGAGGCCTGGTGCCCGGCAGAGGGAGTTGGGCACAAAGGATGGCCTGTTTCCAGGGGTAAGTAAAGTCAGCAGCCCAGGTGCCTGATGTCAGTTGTAGGAGGCCTTTGGCCCTCCAAGGGAAGCTAGTCTTCCAGCTTGTGGCAGCTTGCATCTGGAAGAAATCCTGTTCCGTTCGTGATTGTAGGTGGGCGAGGCCCGGTGCCCGGCAGAGGGAGTTTGGCACAAAGGATGGGCTGTTTCCAGGGGTAAGTAAAGTCAGCTGCCCAGGTGCCTGATGTCAGTTTTTAGGAGGCCTTTGGCCCCCCAAGTGAAGCCACGTTTCCAGCTTGTGGCAGCTTGCATCTGGAAGAACTCCGGTTCCGTTCGGGATTGTAGGTGGCCGAGGCCATCTGCCCGGCAGAGGGAGTTGGGCACAAAGGATGTCTTGTTTCCAGGGGTAAGTAAAGTCATCTGCCCAGGTGCCTGATGTCAGTTTTTAGGAGGCCTTTGGCCCTCCATGGGAAGCCAGGCTTCCTGCTTGTGGCAGCTTGCATCTGGAAGAAATCGTGTTCCGTTCGGGATTGTAGGGGGCCGGAGCTGGGTGCCCGGATGAGGGAGTTGGACACAAAGGATGGGCTGTTTCCAGGGGTAAGTAAAGTCAGCTGCCCAGGTGCCTGATGTCAGTTTGCAGGTGGCTATTGGTCCTGCATGGAAAGCCCGGCTTCCAGCTTGTGGCAGCTTGCATCGGGAAGTAATACTGATCTGTTCGGGATTGCAGGTGGCCGAGGCCTGGTGCCCGGCAGACGGAGTTGGGCACAAAGGATGGCCTGTTTCCAGGGGTAAGTAAAGTCAGCTGCCCAGGTGCCTGATGTCAGTTTGTAGGAGGCCTTTGACCCACCAAGATAAGCCAGGTTTCCTGCTTGTGGCAGCTTGCATCTGGAAGAAATCCTGTTACGTTCGGGATTGTAGGTTGCCGGAGCAGGGTGCCCGGCAGAGGAAGTTGGGCACAAAGGATGGCCTGTTTCCAGGGGTAAGTAAAGTCAGCTGCCCAGGTGCCTGATGTAAGTTTGTAGGAGGCCTTTGGCCCTCCATGGGAAGCTTGTCTTCCTGTTCAAGGCAGTTTGCATCGGGAAGAAATCCTGTTTCGTTCGGGATTGTAGGTGGCCGGAGCTGGGTGCGCAGCTGAGGGAGTTAGGCACAAAGGATGGCCTGTTTCCAGGGGTAAGTAAAGTCAGCTGCCCAGGTGCCTGATGTCAGTTTGTAGGAGGCCTTTGGCCCTCCATGGGAAGCCAGGCTTCCTGCTTGTGGCAGCTTGCATCTGGAAGTAATCCTGTTCCGTTCAGGATTGTAGGTGGCCGAGGCCTGGTGCCCGGTAGAGGGAGTTGGGCACAAAGGATGGGCTGTTTCCAGGGGTAAGTAAAGTCAGCTGCCCAGGTGCCTGATGTCAGTTTGTAGGAGGCCTTTGGCCCTCCAAGGGAAGCTTGTCTTCCAGTTTGTGGCAGCTTGCATCTGGAAGAAATCCTGTTCCGTTCGAGATTGTAGGTGGGCGAGGCCTGGTGCCCGGCAGAGGGAGTTGGGCACAAAGGATGGGCTGTTTCCAGGGGTAAGTAAAGTCAGCTGCCCAGGTGCCTGATGTCAGTTTGTAGGAGGCCTTTGGCCCTCCAAGGGAAGCTTGTCTTCCAGTTTGTGGCAGCGTGCATCTGGAAGAAATCCTGTTCCGTTCGGGATTGTAGGTGGCCGAGGCCAGGTGCCCGGCAGAGGGAGTTGGGCACAAAGGATGGGCTGTTTCCAGGGGTAAGTAAAGTCAGCTGCCAGGTGCCTGATGTCAGTTTGTAGGAGGCCTTTGGCCCTCCATGGGAAGCCAGGTTTACTGCTTGTGGCAGCTTGCATCTGGAAGAAATCCTGTTCCGTTCGGGATTGTAGGTGGCCGAGGCCAGGTGCCCGCAGAGGGAGTTGGGCACATATGATGGCTGGTTTCCTGGGGTAAGTAAGGTCAGCAGCCCAGGTGCCTGATGTCAGTTTGTAGGAGACCTTTGGCCCTCCAAGGGAAGCTAGTCTTCCAGCTTGTGGCAGCTTCCATCTGGAAGAAATCCTGTTCCGTTCGGGATTGTAGGTGGCCGAGGCCAGGTGCCCGGCAGAGGAAGTTGGGCACAAATGATGGCTGGTTTCCAGGGGTAAGTAAGGTCAGCTGCCCAGGTGCCTGATGTCAGTTTGTAGGAGGCCTTTGGCCCTCCAAGTGAAGCTTGTCTTCCAGTTTGTGGCAGCTTGCATCTGGAAGAAATCCTGGTCCGTTCGGGATTGTAGGTGGGCGAGGCCTGGTGCCCGGCAGAGGGAGTTGGGCACAAAGGATGGGCTGTTTCCAGGGGTAAGTAAAGTCAGCTGCCCAGGTGCCTGATGTCAGTTTGTAGGAGGCCTTTGGCCCTCCAAGGGAAGCTTGTCTTCCAGTTTGTGGCAGCTTGCATCTGGAAGAAATCCTGTTCCGTTCGGGATTGTAGGTGGGCGAGGCCAGGTGCCCGGCAGAGGGAGTTGGGCACAAAGGATGGGCTGTTTCCAGGGGTAAGTAAAGTCAGCTGCCCAGGTGCCTGATGTCAGTTTGTAGGAGGCCTTTGGCCCTCCTTGGGAAGCCAGGTTTACTGCTTGTGGCAGCTTGCATCTGGAAGAAATCCTGTTCCGTTCGGGATTGTAGGTGGCCAAGGCCAGCTGCCCGGCAGAGGGAGTTGGGCACATATGATGGCTGGTTTCCAGGGGTAAGTAAGGTCAGCTGCCCAGGTGCCTGATGTCAGTTTGTAGGAGGCCTTTGGCCCTCCAAGGGATGACAGGCTTCCAGTTTGTGGCAGCTTGCATCTGGAAGAAATCCTGTTCCGTTCAGGATTGTAGGTGGCCGAGGCCTGGTGCCCGGCAGAGGGAGTTGGGGCACAAAGGATGGCCTGTTTCCAGGGGTAAGTAAAGTCAGCTGCCCAGGTGCCTGATGTCAGTTTGTAGGAGGCCTTTCGCCCTCCAAGGGAAGCTAGTCTTCCAGCTTGTGGCAGCTTCCATCTGGAAGAAATCCTGTTCCGTTCGGGATTGTAGGTGGGCGAGGCCTGGTGCCCGGCAGAGGGAGTTGGGCACAAAGAATGGGCTGTTTCCAGGGGTAAGAAATGTCAGTTGCCCAGGTGCCTGATGTCAGTTTGTAGGAGGCCTTTGGCCCCCCAAGTGAAGCCACGTTTCCAGCTTGTGGCAGCTTGCATCTGGAAGAACTCCGGTTCCGTTCGGGATTGTAGGTGGCCGAGGCCATCTGCCCGGCAGAGGGAGTTGGGCACAAAGGATGTCTTGTTTCCAGGGGTAAGTAAAGTCATCTGCCCAGGTGCCTGATGTCAGTTTTTAGGAGGCCTTTGGCCCTCCATGGGAAGCCAGGCTTCCTGCTTGTGGCAGCTTGCATCAGGAGGAAATCGTGTTCCGTTCGGGATTGTAGGGGGCCGGAGCTGGGTGCCCGGATGAGGGAGTTGGACACAAAGGATGGGCTGTTTCCAGGGGTAAGTAAAGTCAGCTGCCCAGGTGCCTGATGTCAGTTTGCAGGTGGCTATTGGTCCTCCATGGAAAGCCAGGCTTCCAGCTTGTGGCAGCTTGCATCGGGAAGTAATACTGATCTGTTCGGGATTGCAGGTGGCCGAGGCCTGGTGCCCGGCAGAGGGAGTTGGGCACAAAGGATGGCCTGTTTCCAGGGGTAAGTAAAGTCAGCTGCCCAGGTGCCTGATGTCAGTTTGTAGGAGGCCTTTGGCCCTCCAAGGGAAGCTTGTCTTCCAGTTTGTGGCAGCTTGCATCTGGAAGCAATCCTGTTCCGTTCGGGATTGTAGGTGGCCGAGGCCAGGTGCCCGGCAGAGGGAGTTGGGCACAAAGGATGGGCTGTTTCCAGGGGTAAGTAAAGTCAGCTGCCCAGGTGCTGATGCCAGTTTGTAGGAGGCCTTTGGTCCTCCATGAGAAACCAGTCTTGCAGCTTGTGGCAGCTTTCATCTGGAATAAATCCTGTTCCGTTCGGGATTGTAGGTGGCCGAGGCCAGGTGCCCGGCAGAGGGAGTTGGGCACAAAGGATGGCCTGTTTCCAGGGGTAAGTAAAGTCAGCTGCCCAGGTGCCTGATGTCAGTTTGTAGGAGGCCTTTGGCCCTCCAAGTGAAGCCGCGTTTCCAGCTTGTGGCAGCTTGCATCTGGAAGAACTCCGGTTCCGTTCGGGATTGTAGGTGGCCGAGGCCAGGTGCCCGGCAGAGGGAGTTGGGCACAAAGGATGTCCTTTTTCCAGGGATAAGTAAAGTCAGCTGCCCAGGTGCCTGATGTCAGTTTGTAGGAGGCCTTTGGCCCTCCAAGGGAAGCTAGTCTTCCAGCTTGTGGCAGCATGCATCTGGAAGAAATGCTGTTTCGTTCGGGATTGTAGGTGGCCGAGGCCAGGTGCCCGGCAGAGGGAGTTGGGCACAAAGATGTCCTGTTTAGAGGGGTAAGTAAAGTCAGCTGCCCACGTGCCTGATGTCAGTTTGTAGGAGGCCTTTGGCCCTCCAAGGGAAGCCAGGCTTCCTGCTTGTGGCAGCTTGCATCTGGAAGAAATCCTGTTCCGTTCAGGATTGTAGGTGGCCGAGGCCTGGAGCCCGGCAGAGGGAGTTGGGCACAAAGGATGGGCTGTTTCCAGGGGTAAGTAAAGTCAGCTGCCCAGGTGCCTGATGTCAGTTTGTAGGAGGCCTTTGGCCCTCCAAGGGAAGCTTGTCTTCCAGTTTGTGGCAGCTTGCATCTGGAAGAAATCCTGTTCCGTTCGGGATTGTAGGTGGGCGAGGCCAGGTGCCCGGCAGAGGGAGTTGGGCACAACGGATGGGCTGTTTCCAGAAGTAAGTAAAGTCAGCTGCCAAGGTGCCTGATTTCAGTTTGTAGGAGGCCTTTGGCCCTCCAAGGGAAGCTTGTCTTCCAGTTTGTGGCAGCTTGCATCTGGAAGAAATCCTGTTCCGTTCAGGATTGTAGGTGGGCGAGGCCTGGTGCTTGGCAGAGGGAGTTGGGCACAAAGGATGGGCTGTTTCCAGGGTAAGTTAAGTCAGCTGCCCAAATGTCTGATGTCAGTTTGTAGGAGGCCTTTGGCCCTCCAAGGGAAGCTAGTCTTCCTGTTAAAGGCAGCTTGCATCTGGAAGAAATCCTGTTCCGTTCGGGATTGTAGGTGGCCGAGGCCAGGTGCCCGGCAGAGGGAGTTGGGCACAAAGGATGGGCTGTTTCCAGGGGTAAGTAAAGTCAGCTGCCCAGGTGCCTGATGTCAGTTAGTAGGAGGCCTTTGGCCCTCCATGGGAAGCCAGGTTTACTGCTTGTGGCAGCTTGCATCTGGAAGAAATCCTGTTCCGTTCGGGATTGTAGGTGGCCGAGGCCAGGTGCCCGGCAGAGGGAGTTGGGCACAAAGGATGGCCTGTTTCCAGGGATAAGTAAAGTCAGCTGCCCAGGTGCCTGATGTCAGTTTGTAGGAGGCCTTTGACCCACCAAGATAAGCCAGGTTTCCTGCTTGTGGCAGCTTGCATCTGGAAGAAATCCTGTTACGTTCGGGATTGTAGGTTGCCGGAGCAGGGTGCCCGGCAGAGGAAGTTGGGCACAAAGGATGGCCTGTTTCCAGGGGTAAGTAAAGTCAGCTGCCCAGGTGCCTGATGTAAGTTTGTAGGAGGCCTTTGGCCCTCCATGGGAAGCTTGTCTTCCTGTTCAAGGCAGTTTGCATCGGGAAGAAATCCTGTTTCGTTCGGGATTGTAGGTGGCCGGAGCTGGGTGCGCAGCTGAGGGAGTTAGGCACAAAGGATGGCCTTGTTTCCAGGGGTAAGTAAAGTCCAGCTGCCCAGGTGCCTAGATGTCAGTTTGTAGGAGGCCTTTGGCCCTCCATGGGAAGCCAGGCTTCCTGCTTGTGGCAGCTTGCATCTGGAAGAAATCCTGTTCCGTTCAGGATGTAGGTGGCCGAGGCCTGGTGCCCGGTAGAGGGAGTTGGGCACAAAGGATGGGCTGTTTCCAGGGGTAAGTAAAGTCAGCTGCCCAGGTGCCTGATGTCAGTTTGTAGGAGGCCTTTGGCCCTCCAAGGGAAGCTTGTCTTCCAGTTTGTGGCAGCTTGCATCTGGAAGAAATCCTGTTCCGTTCGAGATTGTAGGTGGGCGAGGCCTGGTGCCCGGCAGAGGGAGTTGGCACAAAGGATGGGCTGTTTCCAGGGTAAGTAAAGTCAGCTGCCCAGGTGCCTGATGTCAGTTTGTAGGAGGCCTTTGGCCCTCCAAGGGAAGCTTGTCTTCCAGTTTGTGGCAGCGTGCATCTGGAAGAAATCCTGTTCCGTTCGGGATTGTAGGTGCCGAGGCCAGGTGCCCGGCAGAGGGAGTTGGGCACAAAGGATGGGCTGTTTCCAGGGGTAAGTAAAGTCAGCTGCCCAGGTGCCTGATGTCAGTTTGTAGGAGGCCTTTGGCCCTCCATGGGAAGCCAGGTTTTACTGCTTGTGGCAGCTTGCATCTGGAAGAAATCCTGTTCCGTTCGGGATTGTAGGTGGCCGAGGCCAGGTGCCCGGCAGAGGGAGTTGGGCACATATGATGGCTGGTTTCCAGGGGTAAGTAAGGTCAGCAGCCCAGGTGCCTGATGTCAGTTTGTAGGAGACCTTTGGCCCTCCAAGGGAAGCTAGTCTTCCAGCTTGTGGCAGCTTCCATCTGGAAGAAATCCTGTTCCGTTCGGGATTGTAGGTGGCCGAGGCCAGGTGCCGCCCCCGGCAGAGGAAGTTGCGGCACCAGAATGGCTGGCTTTCCAGGGGAAAGTAAGGGTCAGCTGCCCAGGTGCCTGATGTCGTTTGTCAGGAGGCCCTTGCTTGGCCCTCCAAGTGAAGCTTGTCTTCCAGTTTGTGGCAGCTTGCATCTGGAAGAAATCCTGGTCCGTTCGGGATTGTAGGTGGGCGAGGCCTGGTGCCCGGCAGAGGGAGTTGGGCACAAAGGACTGGGCTGTTTCCAGTGGGTAAGTAAAGTCAGCTGCCCAGGTGCCTGATGTCAGTTTGTAGGAGGCCTTTGGCCCTCCAAGGGAAGGCTTGTCTTCCAGTTTGTGGCAGCTTGCATCTGGAAGAAATCCTGTTCCGTTCGGGATGTAGGTGGGCGAGGCCAGGTGCCCGGCAGAGGGAGTTGGGCACAAAGGATGGGCTGTTTCCAGGGGTAAGTAAAGTCAGCTGCCCAGGTGCCTGATGTCAGTTTGTAGGAGGCCTTTGGCCCTCCTTGGGAAGCCAGGTTTACTGCTTGTGGCAGCTTGCATTCTGGAAGAAATCCTGTTCCGTTCGGGATTGTAGGTGTCCAAGGCCAGCTGCCCGGCAGAGGGAGTTGGGCACATATGATGGCTGGTTTCCAGGGGTAAGTAAGGTCAGCTGCCCAGGTGCCTGATGTCAGGTTTGTAGGAGGCCCTTTGGCCCTCCAAGGGATGACAGGCTTCCAGTTTGCTGGCAGGGCTTGCATCTGGAAGAAATCCTGTTCCGTTCAGGATTGTAGGTGGCCGAGGCCTGGTGCCCGGCAGAGGGAGTTGGGCACAAAGGATGGCCTGTTTCCAGGGGTAAGTAAAGTCAGGCTGCCCAGGTGCCTGATGTCAGTTTGTAGGAGGCCTTTCGCCCTCCAAGGGAAGCTAGTCTTCCAGCTTGTGGCAGCTTCCATCTGGAAGAAATCCTGTTCCGTTCGGGATTGTAGGTGGGCGAGGCCTGGTGCCCGGCAGAGGGAGTTGGGCACAAAGAATGGGCTGTTTCCAGGGGTAAGAAATGTCAGTTGCCCAGGTGCCTGATGTCAGTTTGTAGGAGCCTTTGGCCCCCCAAGTGAAGCCACGTTTCAGCTTGTGGCAGCTTGCATCTGGAAGAACTCCGGTTCCGTTCGGGATTGTAGGTGGCCGAGGCCATCTGCCCGGCAGAGGGAGTTGGGCACAAAGGATGTCTTGTTTCCAGGGGTAAGTAAAGTCATCTGCCCAGGTGCCTGATGTCAGTTTTTAGGAGGCCTTTGGCCCTCCATGGGAAGCCAGGCTTCCTGCTTGTGGCAGCTTGCATCAGGAGGGAAATCGTGTTCCGTTCGGGATTGTAGGGGGCCGGAGCTGGGTGCCCGGATGAGGGAGTTGGACACAAAGGATGGGCTGTTTCCAGGGGTAAGTAAAGTCAGCTGCCCAGGTGCCTGATGTCAGTTTGCAGGTGGCTATTGGTCCCTCCATGGAAAGCCAGGCTTCCAGCTTGTGGCAGCTTGCATCGGGAAGTAATACTGATCTGTTCGGGATTGCAGGTGGCCGAGGCCTGGTGCCCGGCAGAGGGAGTTGGGCACAAAGGATGGCCTGTTCCAGGGGTAAGTAAAGTCAGCTGCCCAGGTGCCTGATGTCAGTTTGTAGGAGGCCTTTGGCCCTCCAAGGGAAGCTTGTCTTCCAGTTTGTGGCAGCTTGCATCTGGAAGCAATCCTGTTCCGTTCGGGATTGTAGGTGGCCGAGGCCAGGTGCCCGGCAGAGGGAGTTGGGCACAAAGGATGGGCTGTTTCCAGGGGTAAGTAAAGTCAGCTGCCCAGGTGCCTGATGCCAGTTTGTAGGAGGCCTTTGGTCCTCCATGAGAAACCAGTCTTGCAGCTTGTGGCAGCTTTCATCTGGAATAAATCCTGTTCCGTTCGGGATTGTAGGTGGCCTGAGGCCAGGTGCCCGGCAGAGGGAGTTGGGCACAAAGGATGGCCTGTTTCCAGGGGGTAAGTAAAGTCAGCTGCCCAGGTGCCTGATGTCAGTTTGTAGGAGGCCTTTGGCCCTCCAAGTGAAGCCGCGTTTCCAGCTTGTGGCAGCTTGCATCTGGAAGAACTCCGGTTCCGTTCGGGGATTGTAGGTGGCCGAGGCCAGGTGCCCGGCAGAGGGAGTTGGGGCACAAAGGATGTCCTTTTTCCAGGGATAAGTAAAGTCAGCTGCCCAGGTGCCTGATGTCAGTTTGTAGGAGGCCTTTGGCCCTCCAAGGGAAGCTAGTCTTCCAGCTTGTGGCAGCATGCATCTGGAAGAAATGCTGTTTCGTTCGGGATTGTAGGTGGCCGAGGCCAGGTGCCCGGCAGAGGGAGTTGGGGCACAAAGATGTCCTGTTTAGAGGGGTAAGTAAAGTCAGCTGCCCACGTGCCTGATGTCAGTTTGTAGGAGGCCTTTGGCCCTCCAAGGGAAGCCAGGCTTCCTGCTTGTGGCAGCTTGCATCTGGAAGAAATCCTGTTCCGTTCAGGATTGTAGGTGGCCGGAGGCCTGGAGCCCGGCAGAGGGAGTTGGGCACAAAGGATGGGCTGTTTCCAGGGGTAAGTAAAGTCAGCTGCCCAGGTGCCTGATGTCAGTTTGTAGGGAGGCCTTTGGCCCTCCAAGGGAAGCTTGTCTTCCAGTTTGTGGCAGCTTGCATCTGGAAGAAATCCTGTTCCGTTCGGGATTGTAGGTGGGCGAGGCCAGGTGCCCGGCAGAGGGAGTTGGGCACAACGGATGGGCTGTTTCCAGAAGTAAGTAAAGTCAGCTGCCAAGGTGCCTGATTTCAGTTTGTAGGAGGCCCTTTGGCCCTCCAAGGGAAGCTTGTCTTCCAGTTTGTGGCAGCTTGCATCTGGAAGAAATCCTGTTCCGTTCAGGATTGTAGGTGGGCGAGGCCTGGTGCTTGGCAGAGGGAGTTGGGCACAAAGGATGGGCTGTTTCCAGGGGTAAGTTAAGTCAGCTGCCCAAATGTCTGATGTCAGTTTGTAGGAGCCTTTGGCCCTCCAAGGGAAGCTAGTCTTCCTGTTAAAGGCAGCTTGCATCTGGAAGAAATCCTGTTCCGTTCGGGATTGTAGGTGGCCGAGGCCAGGTGCCCGGCAGAGGGAGTTGGCACAAAGGATGGGCTGTTTCCAGGGGTAAGTAAAGTCAGCTGCCCAGGTGCCTGATGTCAGTTAGTAGGAGGCCTTTGGCCCTCCATGGGAAGCCAGGTTTACTGCTTGTGGCAGCTTGCATCTGGAAGAAATCCTGTTCCGTTCGGGATTGTAGGTGGCCGAGGCCAGGTGCCCGGCAGGAGGGAGTTGGGCACATATGATGGCTGGTTTCCAGTGGTAAGTAAGGTCCGCTGCCCAGGTTCCTGATGTCAGTTTGTAGGAGCCCTTTGGCCCCTTCCAAGGGATGACAGGCTTCCAGTTTGTGGCAGCTTGCATCTGGAAGAAATCCCTTTCCGTTCAGGATTGTAGGTGGCCGAGGCCTGGTGCCCGGCAGAGGGAGTTGGGCACAAAGGATGGCCTGTTTCCAGGGGTAAGTAAAGTCAGCAGCCCAGGTGCCTGATGTCAGTTTGTAGGAGGCCTTTGGCCCTCAAAGGGGAAGCTAGTCTTCCAGCTTGTGGCAGCTTCCATCTGGAAGAAATCCTGTTCCGTTCGGGATTGTAGGTGGGCGAGGCCAGGGTGCCCGGCAGAGGGGAGTTGGGCACAAAGGATGGGCTGTTTCCAGGGGGTAAGAAAAAGTCAGCTGCCCAGGTGCCTGATGTCAGTTTGTAGGAGGCCTTTGGCCCCCCAAGTGAAGCCACGTTTCCAGCTTCTGGCAGCTTGCATCTGGAAGAACTCCGGTTCCGTTCGGGGATTGTAGGTGGGCCGAGGCCATCTGCCCGGCAGAGGGAGTTGGGCACAAAGAATGTCTTGTTTCCAGGGGTAAGTAAAGTCAGCTGCCCAGGGTGCCTGATGTCAGTTTGTAGGAGGCCTTTTGGCCCTCCAAGGGAAGCTTGTCTTCCAGTTTGTGGCAGCTTGCATCTGGAAAAAATCCTGTTCCGTTCGGGATTGTAGGTGGGGCGAGGCCTGGTGCTTGGCAGAGGGAGTTGGGCACAAAGGATGGGCTGTTTCCAGGGGTAAGTTAAGTCAGCTGCCCAAATGTCTGATGTCAGTTTGTAGGGAGGCCTTTGGGCCCTCCAAGGGAAGCTAGTCTTCCTGTTAAAGGGCAGCTTGCATCTGGAAGAAATCCTGTTCCGTTCGGGATTGTAGGTGGCCGAGGCCAGGTGCCCGGTAGAGGGAGTTGGGCACAAAGGATGTCCTTTTTCCAGGGATAAGTAAAGTCAGCTGCCCAGGTGCCTGATGTCAGTTTGTAGGAGGCCTTTGGCCCTCCAAGGGAAGCTAGTCTTCCACCTTGTGGCAGCATGCATCTGGAAGAAATGCTGTTTCGTTCGGGATTGTAGGTGGCCGAGGCCAGGGTGCCCGGCAGAGGGAGTTGGGCACAGAGATGTCCTGTTTAGAGGGGTAAGTAAAGTCAGCTGCCCACGTGCCTGATGTCAGTTTGTAGGAGGCCTTTGGCCCTCCAAGGGAAGCCAGGCTTCCTGCTTGTGGCAGCTTGCATCTGGAAGAAATCCTGTTCCGTTCAGGATTGTAGGTGGCCGAGGCCTGGTGCCCGGCAGAGGGAGTTGGGCACAAAGGATGGGCTGTTTCCAGGGGTAAGTAAAGTCAGCTGCCCAGCAGGTGCCTGATGTCAGTTTGTAGGAGGCCTTTGGCCCTCCTTGGGAAGCCAGGTTTACTGCTTGTGGCAGCTTGCATCTGGAAGAAATCCTGTTTCCGTTCGGGATTGTAGGTGGCCGAGGCCAGGTGCCCGGCAGAGGGAGTTGGGCACATATGATGGCTGGTTTCCAGGGGTAAGTAAGGTCAGCTGCCCAGGTGCCTGATGTCAGTTTGTAGGAGGCCTTTGGCCCTCCAAGGGATGACAGGCTTCCAGTTTGTGGCAGCATGCATCTGGAAGAAATCCTGTTCCGTTCAGGATTGTAGGTGGCCGAGGCCTGGTGCCCGGCAGAGGGAGTTGGGCACAAAGGATGGCCTGTTTCCAGGGGTAAGTAAAGTCAGCAGCCCAGGTGCCTGATGTCAGTTTGTAGGAGGCCTTTCGCCCTCAAAGGGAAGCTAGTCTTCCAGCTTGTGGCAGCTTCCATCTGGAAGAAATCCTGTTCCGATCGGGATTGTAGGTGGGCGAGGCCAGGTGCCCGGCAGAGGGAGTTGGGCACAAAGGATGGGCTGTTTCCAGGGGTAAGAAAAGTCAGCTGCCCAGGTGCCTCATGTCAGTTTGTAGGAGGCCTTTGGCCCCCCCAAGTGAAGCCACGTTTCCAGCTTCTGGCAGCTTGCATCTGGAAGAACTCCGGTTCCGTTCGGGATTGTAGGTGGCCGAGGCCATCTGCCCGGCAGAGGGAGTTGGGCACAAAGAATGTCTTGTTTCCAGGGGGTAAGTAAAGTCAGCTGCCCAGGTGCCTGATGTCAGTTTGTAGGAGGCCTTTGGCCCTCCAAGGGAAGCTTGTCTTCCAGTTTGTGGCAGCTTGCATCTGGAAAAAATCCTGTTCCGTTCGGGATTGTAGGTGGGCGAGGGCCTGGTGCCTGGCAGAGGGAGTTGGGCACAAAGGATGGGCTGTTTTCCCAGGGGGTAAGTTAAGTCAGCTGCCCAAATGTCTGATGTCAGTTTGTAGGAGGCCTTTGGCCCTCCAAGGGAAGCTAGTCTTCCTGTTAAAGGCAGCTTGCATCTGGAAGAAATCCTGTTCCGTTCGGGATTGTAGGTGGCCGAGGCCAGGTGCCCGGTAGAGGGAGTTGGGCACAAAGGATGGGCTGTTTCCAGGGGTAAGTAAAGTCAGCTGCCCAGGTGCCTGATGTCAGTTTGTAGGAGGCCTTTGGCCCTCCTTGGGAAGCCGCGTTTCCAGCTTGTGGCAGCTTGCATCTGGAAGAACTCCGGTTCCGTTCGGGATTGTAGGTGGCCGAGGCCAGGTGCCCGGCAGAGGGAGTTGGGCACAAAGGATGTCCTTTTTCCAGGGATAAGTAAAGTCAGCTGCCCAGGTGCCTGATGTCAGTTTGTAGGAGGCCTTTGGCCCTCCAAGGGAAGCTAGTCTTCCAGCTTGTGGCAGCATGCATCTGGAAGAAATGCTGTTTCGTTCGGGATTGTAGGTGGCCGAGGCCAGGTGCCCGGCAGAGGGAGTTGGGCACAAAGATGTCCTGTTTAGAGGGGTAAGTAAAGTCAGCTGCCCACGTGCCTGATGTCAGTTTGTAGGAGGCCTTTGGCCCTCCTTGGGAAGCCAGGTTTACTGCTTGTGGCAGCTTGCATCTGGAAGAAATCCTGTTCCGTTCGGGATTGTAGGTGGCCGAGGCCAGGTGCCCGGCAGAGGGAGTTGGGCACATATGATGGCTGGTTTCCAGGGGTAAGTAAGGTCAGCTGCCCAGGTGCCTGATGTCAGTTTGTAGGAGGCCTTTGGCCCCTCCAAGGGATGACAGGCTTCCAGTTTGTGGCAGCTTGCATCTGGAAGAAATCCTGTTCTGTTCGGGATTGTAGGTGGGCGAGGCCTGGTGCTTGGCAGAGGGAGTTGGGCACAAAGGATGGGCTGTTTCCAGGGGTAAGTTAAGTCAGCTGCCGAAATGTCTGATGTCAGTTTGTAGGAGGCCTTTGGCCCTCCAAGGGAAGCTAGTCTTCCTGTTAAAGGCAGCTTGCATCTGGAAGAAATCCTGTTCCGTTCGGGATTGTAGGTGGCCGAGGCCAGGTGCCCGGCAGAGGGAGTTGGGCACAAAGGATGGCCTGTTTCCAGGGGTAAGTAAAGTCAGCAGCCCAGGTGCCTGATGTCAGTTTGTAGGAGGCCTTTCGCCCTCAAAGGGAAGCCACGTTTCCAGCTTCTGGCAGCTTGCATCTGGAAGAACTCCGGTTCCGTTCGGGATTGTAGGGTGGCCGAGGCCATCTGCCCGGCAGAGGGAGTTGGGCACAAAGAATGTCTTGTTTCCAGGGGTAAGTAAAGTCATCTGCCCAGGTGCCTGATGTCAGTTTTTAGGAGGCCTTTGGCCCTCCATGGGAAGCCAGGCTTCCTGCTTGTGGCAGCTTGCATCAGGAGGAAAATCGTGTTCCGTTCGGGATTGTAGGGGGCCGGAGCTGGGTGCCCGGATGAGGGAGTTGGACACAAAGGATGGGCTGTTTCCAGGGGTAAGTAAAGTCAGCTGCCCAGGTGCCTGATGTCAGTTTGCAGGTGGCTATTGGTCCTCCATGGAAAGCCAGGCTTCCAGCTTGTGGCAGCTTGCATCGGGAAGTAATACTGATCTGTTCGGGATTGCAGGTGGCCGAGGCCTGGTGCCTGGCAGAGGGGAGTTGGGCACAAAGGATGGCCTGTTTCCAGGGGTAAGTAAAGTCAGCTGCCCAGGTGCCTGATGTCAGTTTGTAGGAGGCCTTTGGCCCTCCAAGGGAAGCTTGTCTTCCAGCTTGTGGCAGCTTGCATCTGGAAGCAATCCTGTTCCGTTCAGGATTGTAGGTGGGCGAGACCTGGTGCCCGGCAGAGGGAGTTGGGCACAAAGGATGGGCTGTTTCCAGGGGTAAGTAAAGTCAGCTGCCCAGGTGCCTGATGCCAGTTTGTAGATGCCAGTTTGTAGGAGGCCTTTGGTCCTCCATGAGAAACCAGTCTTGCAGCTTGTGGCAGCTTTCATCTGGAAGAAATCCTGTTCCGTTCGGGATTGTAGGTGGCCGAGGCCAGGTGCCCGGCAGAGGGAGTTGGGCACAAAGGATGGCCTGTTTCCAGGGGTAAGTAAAGTCAGCTGCCCAGGTGCCTGATGTCAGTTTGTAGGAGGCCTTTGGCCCTCCAAGTGAAGCCGCGTTTCAGCTTGTGGCAGCTTGCATCTGGAAGAACTCCGGTTCCGTTCGGGATTGTAGGTGGCCGAGGCCAGGTGCCCGGCAGAGGGAGTTGGGCACAAAGGATGTCCTTTTTCCAGGGATAAGTAAAGTCAGCTGCCCAGGTGCCTGATGTCAGTTTGTAGGAGGCCTTTGGCCCTCCAAGGGAAGCTAGTCTTCCAGCTTGTGGCAGCATGCATCTGGAAGAAATGCTGTTTCGTTCGGGATTGTAGGTGGCCGAGGCCAGGTGCCCGGCAGAGGGAGTTGGGCACAAAGATGTCCTGTTTAGAGGGGTAAGTAAAGTCAGCTGCCCACGTGCCTGATGTCAGTTTGTAGGAGGCCTTTGGCCCTCCAAGGGAAGCCAGGCTTCCTGCTTGTGGCAGCTTGCATCTGGAAGAAATCCTGTTCCGTTCAGGATTGTAGGTGGCCGAGGCCTGGTGCCCGGCAGAGGGAGTTGGGCACAAAGGATGGGCTGTTTCCAGGGGTAAGTAAAGTCAGCTGCCCAGGTGCCTGATGTCAGTTTGTAGGAGGCCTTTGGCCCTCCAAGGGAAGCTTGTCTTCCAGTTTGTGGCAGCTTGCATCTGGAAGAAATCCTGTTCCGTTCGGGATTGTAGGTGGGCGAGGCCAGGTGCCCGGCAGAGGGAGTTGGGCACAACGGATGGGCTGTTTCCAGAAGTAAGTAAAGTCAGCTGCCAAGGTGCCTGATGTCAGTTTGTAGGAGGCCTTTGGCCCTCCAAGGGAAGCTTGTCTTCCAGTTTGTGGCAGCTTGCATCTGGAAGAAATCCTGTTCCGTTCGGGATTGTAGGTGGGCGAGGCCTGGTGCTTGGCAGAGGGAGTTGGGCACAAAGGATGGGCTGTTTCCAGGGGTAAGTTAAGTCAGCTGCCCAAATGTCTGATGTCAGTTTGTAGGAGGCCTTTGGCCCTCCAAGGGAAGCTAGTGTTCCTGTTAAAGGCAGCTTGCATCTGGAAGAAATCCTGTTCCGTTCGGGATTGTAGGTGGCCGAGGCCAGGTGCCCGGCAGAGGGAGTTTGGCACAAATGATGGGCTGTTTCCAGGGGTAAGTAAAGTCAGCTGCCCAGGTGCCTGATGTCAGTTAGTAGGAGGCCTTTGGCCCTCCATGGGAAGCCAGGTTTACTGCTTGTGGCAGCTTGCATCTGGAAGAAATCCTGTTCCGTTCGGGATTGTAGGTGGCCGAGGCCAGGTGCCCGGCAGAGGGAGTTGGGCACATATGATGGCTGGTTTCCAGTGGTTAGTAAGGTCAGCTGCCCAAGTTCCTGATGTCAGTTTGTAGGAGCCCTTTGGCCCTCCAAGGGATGACAGGCTTCCAGTTTGTGGCAGCTTGCATCTGGAAGAAATCCTGTTCCGTTCAGGATTGTAGGTGGCCGAGGCCTGGTGCCCGGCAGAGGGAGTTGGGCACAAAGGATGGCCTGTTTCCAGGGGTAAGTAAAGTCAGCAGCCCAGGTGCCTGATGTCAGTTTGTAGGAGGCCTTTGGCCCTCCAAGGGAAGCTAGTCTTCCAGCTTGTGGCAGCTTGCATCTGGAAGAAATCCTGTTCCGTTCGTGATTGTAGGTGGGCGAGGCCCGGTGCCCGGCAGAGGGAGTTTGGCACAAAGGATGGGCTGTTTCCAGGGGTAAGTAAAGTCAGCTGCCCAGGTGCCTGATGTCAGTTTTTAGGAGGCCTTTGGCCCCCCAAGTGAAGCCACGTTTCCAGCTTGTGGCAGCTTGCATCTGGAAGAACTCCGGTTCCGTTCGGATTGTAGGTGGCCGAGGCCATCTGCCCGGCAGAGGGAGTTGGGCACAAAGGATGTCTTGTTTCCAGGGGTAAGTAAAGTCATCTGCCCAGGTGCCTGATGTCAGTTTTTAGGAGGCCTTTGGCCCTCCATGGGAAGCCAGGCTTCCTGCTTGTGGCAGCTTGCATCTGGAAGAAATCGTGTTCCGTTCGGGATTGTAGGGGGCCGGAGCTGGGTGCCCGGATGAGGGAGTTGGACACAAAGGATGGGCTGTTTCCAGGGGTAAGTAAAGTCAGCTGCCCAGGTGCCTGATGTCAGTTTGCAGGTGGCTATTGGTCCTCCATGGAAAGCCCGGCTTCCAGCTTGTGGCAGCTTGCATCGGGAAGTAATACTGATCTGTTCGGGATTGCAGGTGGCCGAGGCCTGGTGCCCGGCAGACGGAGTTGGGCACAAAGGATGGCCTGTTTCCAGGGGTAAGTAAAGTCAGCTGCCCAGGTGCCTGATGTCAGTTTGTAGGAGGCCTTTGGCCCTCCAAGGGAAGCCTGTCTTCCAGTTTGTGGCAGCTTGCATCTGGAAGAAATCCTGTTCCGTTCGGGATTGTAGGTGGCCGAGGCCAGGTGCCCGGCAGAGGGAGTTGGGCACAAAGGATGGCCTGTTTCCAGGGATAAGTAAAGTCAGCTGCCCAGGTGCCTGATGTCAGTTTGTAGGAGGCCTTTGACCCACCAAGATAAGCCAGGTTTCCTGCTTGTGGCAGCTTGCATCTGGAAGAAATCCTGTTACGTTCGGGATTGTAGGTTGCCGGAGCAGGGTGCCCGGCAGAGGAAGTTGGGCACAAAGGATGGCCTGTTTCCAGGGGTAAGTAAAGTCAGCTGCCCAGGTGCCTGATGTAAGTTTGTAGGAGGCCTTTGGCCCTCCATGGGAAGCTTGTCTTCCTGTTCAAGGCAGTTTGCATCGGGAAGAAATCCTGTTTCGTTCGGGATTGTAGGTGGCCGGAGCTGGGTGCGCAGCTGAGGGAGTTAGGCACAAAGGATGGCCTGTTTCCAGGGGTAAGTAAAGTCAGCTGCCCAGGTGCCTGATGTCAGTTTGTAGGAGGCCTTTGGCCCTCCATGGGAAGCCAGGCTTCCTGCTTGTGGCAGCTTGCATCTGGAAGAAATCCTGTTCCGTTCAGGATTGTAGGTGGCCGAGGCCTGGTGCCCGGTAGAGGGAGTTGGGCAAAAAGGATGGGCTGTTTCCAGGGGTAAGTAAAGTCAGCTGCCCAGGTGCCTGATGTCAGTTTGTAGGAGGCCTTTGGCCCTCCAAGGGAAGCTTGTCTTCCAGTTTGTGGCAGCTTGCATCTGGAAGAAATCCTGTTCCGTTCGGGATTGTAGGTGGGCGAGGCCTGGTGCCCGGCAGAGGGAGTTGGGCACAAAGGATGGGCTGTTTCCAGGGGTAAGTAAAGTCAGCTGCCCAGGTGCCTGATGTCAGTTTGTAGGAGGCCTTTGGCCCTCCAAGGGAAGCTTGTCTTCCAGTTTGTGGCAGCTTGCATCTGGAAGAAATCCTGTTCCGTTCGGGATTGTAGGTGGCCGAGGCCAGGTGCCCGGCAGAGGGAGTTGGGCACAAAGGATGGGCTGTTTCCAGGGGTAAGTAAAGTCAGCTGCCCAGGTGCCTGATGTCAGTTTGTAGGAGGCCTTTGGCCCTCCATGGGAAGCCAGGTTTACTGCTTGTGGCAGCTTGCATCTGGAAGAAATCCTGTTCCGTTCGGGATTGTAGGTGGCCGAGGCCAGGTGCCCGGCAGAGGGAGTTGGGCACATATGATGGCTGGTTTCCAGGGGTAAGTAAGGTCAGCAGCCCAGGTGCCTGATGTCAGTTTGTAGGAGACCTTTGGCCCTCCAAGGGAAGCTAGTCTTCCAGCTTGTGGCAGCTTCCATCTGGAAGAAATCCTGTTCCGTTCGGGATTGTAGGTGGCCGAGGCCAGGTGCCCGGCAGAGGAAGTTGGGCACAAATGATGGCTGGTTTCCAGGGGTAAGTAAGGTCAGCTGCCCAGGTGCCTGATGTCAGTTTGTAGGAGGCCTTTGGCCCTCCAAGGGAAGCTTGTCTTCCAGTTTGTGGCAGCTTGCATCTGGAAGAAATCCTGTTCCGTTCGGGATTGTAGGTGGGCGAGGCCTGGTGCTTGGCAGAGGGAGTTGGGCACAAAGGATGGGCTGTTTCCAGGGGTAAGTTAAGTCAGCTGCCCAAATGTCTGATGTCAGTTTGTAGGAGGCCTTTGGCCCTCCAAGGGAAGCTAGTCTTCCAGCTTGTGGCAGCTTCCATCTGGAAGAAATCCTGTTCCGTTCGGGATTGTAGGTGGCCGAGGCCAGGTGCCCGGCAGAGGGAGTTGGGCACAAAGGATGGGCTGTTTCCAGGGGTAAGTAAAGTCAGCTGCCCAGGTGCCTGATGTCAGTTTGTAGGAGGCCTTTGGCCCTCCTTGGGAAGCCAGGTTTACTGCTTGTGGCAGCTTGCATCTGGAAGAAATCCTGTTCCGTTCGGGATTGTAGGTGGCCAAGGCCAGCTGCCCGGCAGAGGGAGTTGGGCACATATGATGGCTGGTTTCCAGGGGTAAGTAAGGTCAGCTGCCCAGGTGCCTGATGTCAGTTTGTAGGAGGCCTTTGGCCCTCCAAGGGATGACAGGCTTCCAGTTTGTGGCAGCTTGCATCTGGAAGAAATCCTGTTCCGTTCAGGATTGTAGGTGGCCGAGGCCTGGTGCCCGGCAGAGGGAGTTGGGCACAAAGGATGGCCTGTTTCCAGGGGTAAGTAAAGTCAGCTGCCCAGGTGCCTGATGTCAGTTTGTAGGAGGCCTTTCGCCCTCCAAGGGAAGCTAGTCTTCCAGCTTGTGGCAGCTTCCATCTGGAAGAAATCCTGTTCCGTTCGGGATTGTTGGTGGGCGAGGCCTGGTGCCCGGCAGAGGGAGTTGGGCACAAAGGATGGGCTGTTTCCAGGGGTAAGAAATGTCAGTTGCCCAGGTGCCTGATGTCAGTTTGTAGGAGGCCTTTGGCCCCCCAAGTGAAGCCA
Source organism: Chamaea fasciata (assembly GCF_029207755.1). Lineage (NCBI taxonomy): Eukaryota > Metazoa > Chordata > Aves > Passeriformes > Sylviidae > Chamaea > Chamaea fasciata. The sequence continues at coordinate 21,560 of NW_027094323.1, forward strand.
CGTTTCCAGTTTGTGGCAGCTTGCATCTGGAAGAACTCCGGTTCCGTTCGGGATTGTAGGTGGCCGAGGCCATCTGCCCGGCAGAGGGAGTTGGGCACAAAGGATGTCTTGTTTCCAGGGGTAAGTAAAGTCATCTGCCCAGGTGCCTGATGTCAGTTTTTAGGAGGCCTTTGGCCCTCCATGGGAAGCCAGGCTTCCTGCTTGTGGCAGCTTGCATCAGGAGGAAATCGTGTTCCGTTCGGGATTGTAGGGGGCCGGAGCTGGGTGCCCGGATGAGGGAGTTGGACACAAAGGATGGGCTGTTTCCAGGGGTAAGTAAAGTCAGCTGCCCAGGTGCCTGATGTCAGTTTGCAGGTGGCTATTGGTCCTCCATGGAAAGCCAGGCTTCCAGCTTGTGGCAGCTTGCATCGGGAAGTAATACTGAACTGTTCGGGATTGCAGGTGGCCGAGGCCTGGTGCCCGGCAGAGGGAGTTGGGCACAAAGGATGGCCTGTTTCCAGGGGTAAGTAAAGTCAGCTGCCCAGGTGCCTGATGTCAGTTTGTAGGAGGCCTTTGGCCCTCCAAGGGAAGCTTGTCTTCCAGTTTGTGGCAGCTTGCATCTGGAAGCAATCCTGTTCCGTTCGGGATTGTAGGTGGCCGAGGCCAGGTGCCCGGCAGAGGGAGTTGGGCACAAAGGATGGGCTGTTTCCAGGGGTAAGTAAAGTCAGCTGCCCAGGTGCCTGATGCCAGTTTGTAGGAGGCCTTTGGTCCTCCATGAGAAACCAGTCTTGCAGCTTGTGGCAGCTTTCATCTGGAAGAAATCCTGTTCCGTTCGGGATTGTAGGTGGCCGAGGCCAGGTGCCCGGCAGAGGGAGTTGGGCACAAAGGATGGCCTGTTTCCAGGGGTAAGTAAAGTCAGCTGCCCAGGTGCCTGATGTCAGTTTGTAGGAGGCCTTTGGCCCTCCAAGTGAAGCCGCGTTTCCAGCTTGTGGCAGCTTGCATCTGGAAGAACTCCGGTTCCGTTCGGGATTGTAGGTGGGCGAGGCCAGGTGCCCGGCAGAGGGAGTTGGGCACAAAGGATGTCCTTTTTCCAGGGATAAGTAAAGTCAGCTGCCCAGGTGCCTGATGTCAGTTTGTAGGAGGCCTTTGGCCCTCCAAGGGAAGCTAGTCTTCCAGCTTGTGGCAGCATGCATCTGGAAGAAATGCTGTTTCGCTCGGGATTGTAGGTGGCCGAGGCCAGGTGCCCGGCAGAGGGAGTTGGGCACAAAGATGTCCTGTTTAGAGGGGTAAGTAAAGTCAGCTGCCCACGTGCCTGATGTCAGTTTGTAGGAGGCCTTTGGCCCTCCAAGGGAAGCCAGGCTTCCTGCTTGTGGCAGCTTGCATCTGGAAGAAATCCTGTTCCGTTCAGGATTGTAGGTGGCCGAGGCCTGGTGCCCGGCAGAGGGAGTTGGGCACAAAGGATGGGCTGTTTCCAGGGGTAAGTAAAGTCAGCTGCCCAGGTGCCTGATGTCAGTTTGTAGGAGGCCTTTGGCCCTCCAAGGGAAGCTTGTCTTCCAGTTTGTGGCAGCTTGCATCTGGAAGAAATTCTGTTCCGTTCGGGATTGTAGGTGGGCGAGGCCAGGTGCCCGGCAGAGGGAGTTGGGCACAACGGATGGGCTGTTTCCAGAAGTAAGTAAAGTCAGCTGCCAAGGTGCCTGATTTCAGTTTGTAGGAGGCCTTTGGCCCTCCAAGGGAAGCTTGTCTTCCAGTTTGTGGCAGCTTGCATCTGGAAGAAATCCTGTTCCGTTCAGGATTGTAGGTGGGCGAGGCCTGGTGCTTGGCAGAGGGAGTTGGGCACAAAGGATGGGCTGTTTCCAGGGGTAAGTTAAGTCAGCTGCCCAAATGTCTGATGTCAGTTTGTAGGAGGCCTTTGGCCCTCCAAGGGAAGCTAGTCTTCCTGTTAAAGGCAGCTTGCATCTGGAAGAAATCCTGTTCCGTTCGGGATTGTAGGTGGCCGAGGCCAGGTGCCCGGCAGAGGGAGTTGGGCACAAAGGATGGGCTGTTTCCAGGGGTAAGTAAAGTCAGCTGCCCAGGTGCCTGATGTCAGTTAGTAGGAGGCCTTTGGCCCTCCATGGGAAGCCAGGTTTACTGCTTGTGGCAGCTTGCATCTGGAAGAAATCCTGTTCCGTTCGGGATTGTAGGTGGCCGAGGCCAGGTGCCCGGCAGAGGGAGTTGGGCACATATGATGGCTGGTTTCCAGTGGTAAGTAAGGTCAGCTGCCCAGGTTCCTGATGTCAGTTTGTAGGAGCCCTTTGGCCCTCCAAGGGATGACAGGCTTCCAGTTTGTGGCAGCTTGCATCTGGAAGAAATCCTGTTCCGTTCAGGATTGTAGGTGGCCGAGGCCTGGTGCCCGGCAGAGAGAGTTGGGCACAAAGGATGGCCTGTTTCCAGGGGTAAGTAAAGTCAGCAGCCCAGGTGCCTGATGTCAGTTTGTAGGAGGCCTTTGGCCCTCCAAGGGAAGCTAGTCTTCCAGCTTGTGGCAGCTTGCATATGGAAGAAATCCTGTTCCGTTCGGGATTGTAGGGGGCCGGAGCTGGGTGCCCGGATGAGGGAGTTGGACACAAAGGATATGCTGTTTCCAGGGGTAAGTAAAGTCAGCTGCCCAGGTGCCTGATGTCAGTTTGCAGGTGGCTATTGGTCCTCCATGGAAAGCCCTGCTTCCAGCTTGTGGCAGCTTGCATCGGGAAGTAATACTGATCTGTTCGGGATTGTAGGTGGGCGAGGCCAGGTGCCCGGCAGAGGGAGTTGGGCACACTGGATTGCCTGTTTCCAGGGGTAAGTAAAGTCAGCTGCCCAGGTGCCTGATGTCAGTTTGTAGGAGGCCAATGGCCCTCCAAGAGAAGCCAGGTTTCCTGCTTGTGGCAGCTTGCATCTGGAAGAACTCCGGTTCCGTTCGGGATTGTAGGTGGCCGAGGCCAGGTGCCCGGCAGAGGGAGTTGGGCACAAAGGATGGCCTGTTTCCAGGGATAAGTAAAGTCAGCTGCCCAGGTGCCTGATGTCAGTTTGTACGAGGCCTTTGACCCACCAAGATAAGCCAGGTTTCCTGCTTGTGGCAGCTTGCATCTGGAAGAAATCCTGTTACGTTCGGGATTGTAGGTTGCCGGAGCAGGGTGCCCGGCAGAGGAAGTTGGGCACAAAGGATGGCCTGTTTCCAGGGGTAAGTAAAGTCAGCTGCCCAGGTGCCTGATGTCAGTTTGTAGGAGGCCTTTGGCCCTCCATGGGAAGCTTGTCTTCCTGTTCAAGGCAGTTTGCATCGGGAAGAAATCCTGTTTCGTTCGGGATTGTAGGTGGCCGGAGCTGGGTGCCCAGCTGAGGGAGTTAGGCACAAAGGATGGCCTGTTTCCAGGGGTAAGTAAAGTCAGCTGCCCAGGTGCCTGATGTCAGTTTGTAGGAGGCCTTTGGCCCTCCATGGGAAGCCAGGCTTCCTGCTTGTGGCAGCTTGCATCTGGAAGAAATCCTGTTCCGTTCAGGATTGTAGGTGGCCGAGGCCTGGTGCCCGGCAGAGGGAGTTGGGCACAAAGGATGGGCTGTTTCCAGGGGTAAGTAAAGTCAGCTGCCCAGGTGCCTGATGTCAGTTTGTAGGAGGCCTTTGGCCCTCCAAGGGAAGCTTGTCTTCCAGTTTGTGGCAGCTTGCATCTGGAAGAAATCCTGTTCCGTTCGGGATTGTAGGTGGGCGAGGCCTGGTGCCCGGCAGAGGGAGTTGGGCACAAAGGATGGGCTGTTTCCAGGGGTAAGAAAAGTCAGCTGCCCAGGTGCCTGATGTCAGTTTGTAGGAGGCCTTTGGCCCTCCAAGGGAAGCTTGTCTTCCAGTTTGTGGCAGCTTGCATCTGGAAGAAATCCTGTTCCGTTCGGGATTGTAGGTGGGCGAGGCCTGGTGCTTGGCAGAGGGAGTTGGGCACAAAGAATGGGCTGTTTCCAGGGGTAAGTTAAGTCAGCTGCCCAAATGTCTGATGTCAGTTTGTAGGAGGCCTTTGGCCCTCCAAGGGAAGCTAGTCTTCCTGTTAAAGGCAGCTTGCATCTGGACGAAATCCTGTTCCGTTCGGGATTGTAGGTGGCCGAGGCCAGGTGCCCGGCAGAGGGAGTTGGGCACAAAGGATGGGCTGTTTCCAGGGGTAAGTAAAGTCAGCTGCCCAGGTGCCTGATGTCAGTTTGTAGGAGGCCTTTGGCCCTCCAAGGGATGACATGCTTCCAGTTTGTGGCAGCTTGCATCTGGAAGAAATCCTGTTCCGTTCAGGATTGTAGGTGGCCGAGGCCTGGTGCCCGGCAGAGGGAGTTGGGCACAAAGGATGGGCTTTTTCCAGGGGTAAGTAAAGTCAGCTGCCCAGGTGCCTGATGTCAGTTTGCAGGTGGCTATTGGTCCTCCATGGAAAGCCAGGCTTCCAGCTTGTGGCAGCTTGCATCGGGATGTAATACTGATCTGTTCGGGATTGCAGGTGGCCGAGGCCTGGTGCCCGGCAGAGGGAGTTGGGCACAAAGGATGGCCTGTTTCCAGGGGTAAGTAAAGTCAGCAGCCCAGGTGCCTGATGTCAGTTTGTAGGTGGCCTTTGACCCACCAAGAGAAGCCAGGTTTCCTGCTTGTGGAAGCTTGCATCTGGAAGAAATCCTGTTACGTTCGGGATTGTAGGTGGCCGAGGCCTGGTGCCCAGCAGAGGGAGTTGGGCACAAAGGATGGCCTGTTTCCAGGGGTAAGTAAAGTCAGCTGCCCAGGTGCCTGATGTCAGTTTGTAGGAGGCATTTGGCCCTCCAAGGGAAGACAGGCTTCCAGTTTGTGGCAGCTTGCATCTGGAAGAAATCCTGTTCCGTTCGGGATTGTACGTGGCCGAGGCCAGGTGCCCGGCAGAGGGAGTTGGGCACAAATGATGGCCTGTTTCTTTAGGAAAGTAAAGTCAGCTGCCCAGGTGCCTGATGTCAGTTTGTAGGAGGCCTTTGGCCCTCCAAGTGAAGCCACATTTCCAGCTTGTGGCAGCTTGCATCTGGAAGAACTCCTGTTCCGTTCGGGATTGTAGGTGGCCGAGGCCAGGTGCCCGGCAGAGGGAGTTGGGCACAAAGGATGGCCTGTTTCCAGGGGTAAGTAAAGTCAGCTGCCCAGGTGCCTGATGTCAGTTTGTAGGAGGCCTTTGGCCCTCCAAGTGAAGCCGCGTTTCCAGCTTGTGGCAGCTTGCATCTGGAAGAACTCCGGTTCCGTTCGGGATTGTAGGTGGCCGAGGCCAGGTGCCCGGCAGAGGGAGTTGGGCACAAAGGATGTCCTTTTTCCAGGGATAAGTAAAGTCAGCTGCCCAGGTGCCTGATGTCAGTTTGTAGGAGGCCTTTGGCCCTCCATGGGAAGCTAGTCTTCCAGCTTGTGGCAGCATGCATCTGGAAGAAATGCTGTTTCGTTCGGGATTGTAGGTGGCCGAGGCCAGGTGCCCGGCAGAGGGAGTTGGGCACAAAGATGTCCTGTTTAGAGGGGTAAGTAAAGTCAGCTGCCCACGTGCCTGATGTCAGTTTGTAGGAGGCCTTTGGCCCTCCAAGGGAAGCCAGGCTTCCTGCTTGTGGCAGCTTGCATCTGGAAGAAATCCTGTTCCGTTCAGGATTGTAGGTGGCCGAGGCCTGGTGCCCGGCAGAGGGAGTTGGGCACAAAGGATGGGCTGTTTCCAGGGGTAAGTAAAGTCAGCTGCCCAGGTGCCTGATGTCAGTTTGTAGGAGGCCTTTGGCCCTCCAAGGGAAGCTTGTCTTCCAGTTTGTGGCAGCTTGCATCTGGAAGAAATCCTGTTCCGTTCGGGATTGTAGGTGGGCGAGGCCAGGTGCCCGGCAGAGGGAGTTGGGCACAACGGATGGGCTGTTTCCAGAAGTAAGTAAAGTCAGCTGCCAAGGTGCCTGATGTCAGTTTGTAGGAGGCCTTTGGCCCTCCAAGGGAAGCTTGTCTTCCAGTTTGTGGCAGCTTGCATCTGGAAGAAATCCTGTTCCGTTCGGGATTGTAGGTGGGCGAGGCCTGGTGCTTGGCAGAGGGAGTTGGGCACAAAGGATGGGCTGTTTCCAGGGGTAAGTTAAGTCAGCTGCCCAAATGTCTGATGTCAGTTTGTAGGAGGCCTTTGGCCCTCCAAGGGAAGCTAGTCTTCCTGTTAAAGGCAGCTTGCATCTGGAAGAAATCCTGTTCCGTTCGGGATTGTAGGTGGCCGAGGCCAGGTGCCCGGCAGAGGGAGTTGGGCACAAAGGATGGGCTGTTTCCAGGGGTAAGTAAAGTCAGCTGCCCAGGTGCCTGATGTCAGTTAGTAGGAGGCCTTTGGCCCTCCATGGGAAGCCAGGTTTACTGCTTGTGGCAGCTTGCATCTGGAAGAAATCCTGTTCCGTTCGGGATTGTAGGTGGCCGAGGCCAGGTGCCCGGCAGAGGGAGTTGGGCACATATGATGGCTGGTTTCCAGTGGTAAGTAAGGTCAGCTGCCCAGGTTCCTGATGTCAGTTTGTAGGAGCCCTTTTGCCCTCCAAGGGATGACAGGCTTCCAGTTTGTGGCAGCTTGCATCTGGAAGAAATCCTGTTCCGTTCAGGATTGTAGGTGGCCGAGGCCTGGTGCCCGGCAGAGGGAGTTGGGCACAAAGGATGGCCTGTTTCCAGGGGTAAGTTAAGTCAGCAGCCCAGGTGCCTGATGTCAGTTTGTAGGAGGCCTTTGGCCCTCCAAGGGAAGCTAGTCTTCCAGCTTGTGGCAGCTTGCATCTGGAAGAAATCCTGTTCCGTTCGGGATTGTAGGTGGGCGAGGCTCGGTGCCCGGCAGAGGGAGTTTGGCACAAAGGATGGGCTGTTTCCAGGGGTAAGTAAAGTCAGCTGCCCAGGTGCCTGATGTCAGTTTGCAGGTGGCTATTGGTCCTCCATGGAAAGCCCTGCTTCCAGCTTGTGGCAGCTTGCATCGGGAAGTAATACTGATCTGTTCGGGATTGTAGGTGGGCGAGGCCAGGTGCCCGGCAGAGGGAGTTGGGCACACTGGATTGCCTGTTTCCAGGGGTAAGTAAAGTCAGCTGCCCAGGTGCCTGATGTCAGTTTGTAGGAGGCCAATGGCCCTCCAAGAGAAGCCAGGTTTCCTGCTTGTGGCAGCTTGCATCTGGAAGAACTCCGGTTCCGTTCGGGATTGTAGGTGGCCGAGGCCAGGTGCCCGGCAGAGGGAGTTGGGCACAAAGGATGGCCTGTTTCCAGGGATAAGTAAAGTCAGCTGCCCAGGTGCCTGATGTCAGTTTGTACGAGGCCTTTGACCCACCAAGATAAGCCAGGTTTCCTGCTTGTGGCAGCTTGCATCTGGAAGAAATCCTGTTACGTTCGGGATTGTAGGTTGCCGGAGCAGGGTGCCCGGCAGAGGAAGTTGGGCACAAAGGATGGCCTGTTTCCAGGGGTAAGTAAAGTCAGCTGCCCAGGTGCCTGATGTCAGTTTGTAGGAGGCCTTTGGCCCTCCATGGGAAGCTTGTCTTCCTGTTCAAGGCAGTTTGCATCGGGAAGAAATCCTGTTTCGTTCGGGATTGTAGGTGGCCGGAGCTGGGTGCCCAGCTGAGGGAGTTAGGCACAAAGGATGGCCTGTTTCCAGGGGTAAGTAAAGTCAGCTGCCCAGGTGCCTGATGTCAGTTTGTAGGAGGCCTTTGGCCCTCCATGGGAAGCCAGGCTTCCTGCTTGTGGCAGCTTGCATCTGGAAGAAATCCTGTTCCGTTCAGGATTGTAGGTGGCCGAGGCCTGGTGCCCGGCAGAGGGAGTTGGGCACAAAGGATGGGCTGTTTCCAGGGGTAAGTAAAGTCAGCTGCCCAGGTGCCTGATGTCAGTTTGTAGGAGGCCTTTGGCCCTCCAAGGGAAGCTTGTCTTCCAGTTTGTGGCAGCTTGCATCTGGAAGAAATCCTGTTCCGTTCGGGATTGTAGGTGGGCGAGGCCTGGTGCCCGGCAGAGGGAGTTGGGCACAAAGGATGGGCTGTTTCCAGGGGTAAGAAAAGTCAGCTGCCCAGGTGCCTGATGTCAGTTTGTAGGAGGCCTTTGGCCCTCCAAGGGAAGCTTGTCTTCCAGTTTGTGGCAGCTTGCATCTGGAAGAAATCCTGTTCCGTTCGGGATTGTAGGTGGGCGAGGCCTGGTGCTTGGCAGAGGGAGTTGGGCACAAAGAATGGGCTGTTTCCAGGGGTAAGTTAAGTCAGCTGCCCAAATGTCTGATGTCAGTTTGTAGGAGGCCTTTGGCCCTCCAAGGGAAGCTAGTCTTCCTGTTAAAGGCAGCTTGCATCTGGACGAAATCCTGTTCCGTTCGGGATTGTAGGTGGCCGAGGCCAGGTGCCCGGCAGAGGGAGTTGGGCACAAAGGATGGGCTGTTTCCAGGGGTAAGTAAAGTCAGCTGCCCAGGTGCCTGATGTCAGTTTGTAGGAGGCCTTTGGCCCTCCAAGGGATGACATGCTTCCAGTTTGTGGCAGCTTGCATCTGGAAGAAATCCTGTTCCGTTCAGGATTGTAGGTGGCCGAGGCCTGGTGCCCGGCAGAGGGAGTTGGGCACAAAGGATGGGCTTTTTCCAGGGGTAAGTAAAGTCAGCTGCCCAGGTGCCTGATGTCAGTTTGCAGGTGGCTATTGGTCCTCCATGGAAAGCCAGGCTTCCAGCTTGTGGCAGCTTGCATCGGGATGTAATACTGATCTGTTCGGGATTGCAGGTGGCCGAGGCCTGGTGCCCGGCAGAGGGAGTTGGGCACAAAGGATGGCCTGTTTCCAGGGGTAAGTAAAGTCAGCAGCCCAGGTGCCTGATGTCAGTTTGTAGGTGGCCTTTGACCCACCAAGAGAAGCCAGGTTTCCTGCTTGTGGAAGCTTGCATCTGGAAGAAATCCTGTTACGTTCGGGATTGTAGGTGGCCGAGGCCTGGTGCCCAGCAGAGGGAGTTGGGCACAAAGGATGGCCTGTTTCCAGGGGTAAGTAAAGTCAGCTGCCCAGGTGCCTGATGTCAGTTTGTAGGAGGCATTTGGCCCTCCAAGGGAAGACAGGCTTCCAGTTTGTGGCAGCTTGCATCTGGAAGAAATCCTGTTCCGTTCGGGATTGTACGTGGCCGAGGCCAGGTGCCCGGCAGAGGGAGTTGGGCACAAATGATGGCCTGTTTCTTTAGGAAAGTAAAGTCAGCTGCCCAGGTGCCTGATGTCAGTTTGTAGGAGGCCTTTGGCCCTCCAAGTGAAGCCACATTTCCAGCTTGTGGCAGCTTGCATCTGGAAGAACTCCTGTTCCGTTCGGGATTGTAGGTGGCCGAGGCCAGGTGCCCGGCAGAGGGAGTTGGGCACAAAGGATGGCCTGTTTCCAGGGGTAAGTAAAGTCAGCTGCCCAGGTGCCTGATGTCAGTTTGTAGGAGGCCTTTGGCCCTCCAAGTGAAGCCGCGTTTCCAGCTTGTGGCAGCTTGCATCTGGAAGAACTCCGGTTCCGTTCGGGATTGTAGGTGGCCGAGGCCAGGTGCCCGGCAGAGGGAGTTGGGCACAAAGGATGTCCTTTTTCCAGGGATAAGTAAAGTCAGCTGCCCAGGTGCCTGATGTCAGTTTGTAGGAGGCCTTTGGCCCTCCATGGGAAGCTAGTCTTCCAGCTTGTGGCAGCATGCATCTGGAAGAAATGCTGTTTCGTTCGGGATTGTAGGTGGCCGAGGCCAGGTGCCCGGCAGAGGGAGTTGGGCACAAAGATGTCCTGTTTAGAGGGGTAAGTAAAGTCAGCTGCCCACGTGCCTGATGTCAGTTTGTAGGAGGCCTTTGGCCCTCCAAGGGAAGCCAGGCTTCCTGCTTGTGGCAGCTTGCATCTGGAAGAAATCCTGTTCCGTTCAGGATTGTAGGTGGCCGAGGCCTGGTGCCCGGCAGAGGGAGTTGGGCACAAAGGATGGGCTGTTTCCAGGGGTAAGTAAAGTCAGCTGCCCAGGTGCCTGATGTCAGTTTGTAGGAGGCCTTTGGCCCTCCAAGGGAAGCTTGTCTTCCAGTTTGTGGCAGCTTGCATCTGGAAGAAATCCTGTTCCGTTCGGGATTGTAGGTGGGCGAGGCCAGGTGCCCGGCAGAGGGAGTTGGGCACAACGGATGGGCTGTTTCCAGAAGTAAGTAAAGTCAGCTGCCAAGGTGCCTGATGTCAGTTTGTAGGAGGCCTTTGGCCCTCCAAGGGAAGCTTGTCTTCCAGTTTGTGGCAGCTTGCATCTGGAAGAAATCCTGTTCCGTTCGGGATTGTAGGTGGGCGAGGCCTGGTGCTTGGCAGAGGGAGTTGGGCACAAAGGATGGGCTGTTTCCAGGGGTAAGTTAAGTCAGCTGCCCAAATGTCTGATGTCAGTTTGTAGGAGGCCTTTGGCCCTCCAAGGGAAGCTAGTCTTCCTGTTAAAGGCAGCTTGCATCTGGAAGAAATCCTGTTCCGTTCGGGATTGTAGGTGGCCGAGGCCAGGTGCCCGGCAGAGGGAGTTGGGCACAAAGGATGGGCTGTTTCCAGGGGTAAGTAAAGTCAGCTGCCCAGGTGCCTGATGTCAGTTAGTAGGAGGCCTTTGGCCCTCCATGGGAAGCCAGGTTTACTGCTTGTGGCAGCTTGCATCTGGAAGAAATCCTGTTCCGTTCGGGATTGTAGGTGGCCGAGGCCAGGTGCCCGGCAGAGGGAGTTGGGCACATATGATGGCTGGTTTCCAGTGGTAAGTAAGGTCAGCTGCCCAGGTTCCTGATGTCAGTTTGTAGGAGCCCTTTTGCCCTCCAAGGGATGACAGGCTTCCAGTTTGTGGCAGCTTGCATCTGGAAGAAATCCTGTTCCGTTCAGGATTGTAGGTGGCCGAGGCCTGGTGCCCGGCAGAGGGAGTTGGGCACAAAGGATGGCCTGTTTCCAGGGGTAAGTTAAGTCAGCAGCCCAGGTGCCTGATGTCAGTTTGTAGGAGGCCTTTGGCCCTCCAAGGGAAGCTAGTCTTCCAGCTTGTGGCAGCTTGCATCTGGAAGAAATCCTGTTCCGTTCGGGATTGTAGGTGGGCGAGGCTCGGTGCCCGGCAGAGGGAGTTTGGCACAAAGGATGGGCTGTTTCCAGGGGTAAGTAAAGTCAGCTGCCCAGGTGCCTGATGTCAGTTTTTAGGAGGCCTTTGGCCCCCCAAGTGAAGCCACGTTTCCAGCTTGTGGCAGCTTGCATCTGGAAGAACTCCGGTTCCGTTCGGGATTGTAGGTGGCCGAGGCCATCTGCCCGGCAGAGGGAGTTGGGCACAAAGGATGTCTTGTTTCCAGGGGTAAGTAAAGTCATCTGCCCAGGTGCCTGATGTCAGTTTTTAGGAGGCCTTTGTCCCTCCATGGGAAGCCAGGCTTCCTGCTTGTGGCAGCTTGCATCTGGAAGAAATTGTGTTCCGTTCGGGATTGTAGGGGGCCGGAGCTGGGTGCCCGGATGAGGGAGTTGGACACAAAGGATATGCTGTTTCCAGGGGTAAGTAAAGTCAGCTGCCCAGGTGCCTGATGTCAGTTTGCAGGTGGCTATTGGTCCTCCATGGAAAGCCCGGCTTCCAGCTTGTGGCAGCTTGCATCGGGAAGTAATACTGATCTGTTCGGGATTGTAGGTGGGCGAGGCCAGGTGCCCGGCAGAGGGAGTTGGGCACACTGGATTGCCTGTTTCCAGGGGTAAGTAAAGTCAGCTGCCCAGGTGCCTGATGTCAGTTTGTAGGAGGCCAATGGCCCTCCAAGAGAAGCCAGGTTTCCTGCTTGTGGCAGCTTGCATCTGGAAGAACTCCGGTTCCGTTCGGGATTGTAGGTGGCCGAGGCCAGGTGCCCGGCAGAGGGAGTTGGGCACAAAGGATGGCCTGTTTCCAGGGATAAGTAAAGTCAGCTGCCCAGGTGCCTGATGTCAGTTTGTAGGAGGCCTTTGACCCACCAAGATAAGCCAGGTTTCCTGCTTGTGGCAGCTTGCATCTGGAAGAAATCCTGTTACGTTCGGGATTGTAGGTTGCCGGAGCAGGGTGCCCGGCAGAGGAAGTTGGGCACAAAGGATGGCCTGTTTCCAGGGGTAAGTAAAGTCAGCTGCCCAGGTGCCTGATGTCAGTTTGTAGGAGGCCTTTGGCCCTCCATGGGAAGCTTGTCTTCCTGTTCAAGGCAGTTTGCATCGGGAAGAAATCCTGTTTCGTTCGGGATTGTAGGTGGCCGGAGCTGGGTGCCCAGCTGAGGGAGTTAGGCACAAAGGATGGCCTGTTTCCAGGGGTAAGTAAAGTCATCTGCCCAGGTGCCTGATGTCAGTTTGTAGGAGGCCTTTGGCCCTCCATGGGAAGCCAGGCTTCCTGCTTGTGGCAGCTTGCATCTGGAAGAAATCCTGTTCCGTTCAGGATTGTAGGTGGCCGAGGCCTGGTGCCCGGCAGAGGGAGTTGGGCACAAAGGATGGGCTGTTTCCAGGGGTAAGTAAAGTCAGCTGCCCAGGTGCCTGATGTCAGTTTGTAGGAGGCCTTTGGCCCTCCAAGGGAAGCTTGTCTTCCAGTTTGTGGCAGCTTGCATCTGGAAGAAATCCTGTTCCGTTCGGGATTGTAGGTGGGCGAGGCCTGGTGCCCGGCAGAGGGAGTTGGGCACAAAGGATGGGCTGTTTCCAGGGGTAAGTAAAGTCAGCTGCCCAGGTGCCTGATGTCAGTTTGTAGGAGGCCTTTGGCCCTCCAAGGGAAGCTTGTCTTCCAGTTTGTGGCAGCTTGCATCTGGAAGAAATCCTGTTCCGTTCAGGATTGTAGGTGGCCGAGGCCTGGTGCCCGGCAGAGGGAGTTGGGCACAAAGGATGGCCTGTTTCCAGGGGTAAGTAAAGTCAGCAGCTCAGGTGCCTGATGTCAGTTTGTAGGAGGCCTTTCGCCCTCCAAGGGAAGCTAGTCTTCCAGCTTGTGGCAGCTTCCATCTGGAAGAAATCCTGTTCCGTTCGGGATTGTAGGTGGCCGAGGCCAGGTGCCCGGCAGAGGGAGTTGGGCACAAAGGATGGGCTGTTTCCAGGGGTAAGTAAAGTCAGATGCCCAGGTGCCTGATGTCAGTTTGTAGGAGGCCTTTGGCCCCCCAAGTGAAGCCACGTTTCCAGCTTGTGGCAGCTTGCATCTGGAAGAACTCCGGTTCCGTTCGGGATTGTATGTGGCCGAGGCCATCTGCCCGGCAGAGGGAGTTGGGCACAAAGGATGTCTTGTTTCCAGGGGTAAGTAAAGTCATCTACCCAGGTGCCTGATGTCAGTTTTTAGGAGGCCTTTGGCCCTCCATGGGAAGCCAGGCTTCCTGCTTGTGGCAGCTTGCATCTGGAAGAAATCCTGTTCCGTTCAGGATTGTAGGTGGCCGAGGCCTGGTGCCCGGTAGAGGGAGTTGGGCAAAAAGGATGGGCTGTTTCCAGGGGTAAGTAAAGTCAGCTGCCCAGGTGCCTGATGTCAGTTTGTAGGAGGCCTTTGGCCCTCCAAGGGAAGCTTGTCTTCCAGTTTGTGGCAGCTTGCATCTGGAAGAAATCCTGTTCCGTTCGGGATTGTAGGTGGGCGAGGCCTGGTGCCCGGCAGAGGGAGTTGGGCACAAAGGATGGGCTGTTTCCAGGGGTAAGTAAAGTCAGCTGCCCAGGTGCCTGATGTCAGTTTGTAGGAGGCCTTTGGCCCTCCAAGGGAAGCTTGTCTTCCAGTTTGTGGCAGCTTGCATCTGGAAGAAATCCTGTTCCGTTCGGGATTGTAGGTGGCCGAGGCCAGGTGCCCGGCAGAGGGAGTTGGGCACAAAGGATGGCCTGTTTCCAGGGGTAAGTAAAGTCAGCTGCCCAGGTGCCTGATGTCAGTTTGTAGGAGGCCTTTGGCCCTCCATGGGAAGCCAGGTTTACTGCTTGTGGCAGCTTGCATCTGGAAGAAATCCTGTTCCGTTCGGGATTGTAGGTGGCCGAGGCCAGGTGCCCGGCAGAGGGAGTTGGGCACATATGATGGCTGGTTTCCAGGGGTAAGTAAGGTCAGCAGCCCAGGTGCCTGATGTCAGTTTGTAGGAGACCTTTGGCCCTCCAAGGGAAGCTAGTCTTCCAGCTTGTGGCAGCTTCCATCTGGAAGAAATCCTGTTCCGTTCGGGATTGTAGGTGGCCGAGGCCAGGTGCCCGGCAGAGGAAGTTGGGCACAAATGATGGCTGGTTTCCAGGGGTAAGTAAGGTCAGCTGCCCAGGTGCCTGATGTCAGTTTGTAGGAGGCCTTTGGCCCTCCAAGGGAAGCTTGTCTTCCAGTTTGTGGCAGCTTGCATCTGGAAGAAATCCTGTTCCGTTCGGGATTGTAGGTGGGCGAGGCCTGGTGCTTGGCAGAGGGAGTTGGGCACAAAGGATGGGCTGTTTCCAGGGGTAAGTTAAGTCAGCTGCCCAAATGTCTGATGTCAGTTTGTAGGAGGCCTTTGGCCCTCCAAGGGAAGCTAGTCTTCCTGTTAAAGGCAGCTTGCATCTGGAAGAAATACTGTTCCGTTCGGGATTATAGGTGGCCGAGGCCAGGTGCCCGGCAGAGGGAGTTGGGCACAAAGGATGGGCTGTTTCCAGGGGTAAGTAAAGTCAGCTGCCCAGGTGCCTGATGTCAGTTTGTAGGAGGCCTTTGGCCCTCCTTGGGAAGCCAGGTTTACTGCTTGTGGCAGCTTGCATCTGGAAGAAATCCTGTTCCGTTCGGGATTGTAGGTGGCCAAGGCCAGCTGCCCGGCAGAGGGAGTTGGGCACATATGATGGCTGGTGTCCAGGGGGAAGTAAGGTCAGCTGCCCAGGTGCCTGATGTCAGTTTGTAGGAGGCCTTTGGCCCTCCAAGGGATGACAGGCTTCCAGTTTGTGGCAGCTTGCATCTGGAAGAAATCCTGTTCCGTTCAGGATTGTAGGTGGCCGAGGCCTGGTGCCCGGCAGAGGGAGTTGGGCACAAAGGATGGCCTGTTTCCAGGGGTAAGTAAAGTCAGCTGCCCAGGTGCCTGATGTCAGTTTGTAGGAGGCCTTTCGCCCTCCAAGGGAAGCTAGTCTTCCAGCTTGTGGCAGCTTCCATCTGGAAGAAATCCTGTTCCGTTCGGGATTGTTGGTGGGCGAGGCCTGGTGCCCGGCAGAGGGAGTTGGGCACAAAGGATGGGCTGTTTCCAGGGGTAAGAAATGTCAGTTGCCCAGGTGCCTGATGTCAGTTTGTAGGAGGCCTTTGGCCCCCCAAGTGAAGCCACGTTTCCAGCTTGTGGCAGCTTGCATCTGGAAGAACTCCGGTTCCGTTCGGGATTGTAGGTGGCCGAGGCCATCTGCCCGGCAGAGGGAGTTGGGCACAAAGGATGTCTTGTTTCCAGGGGTAAGTAAAGTCATCTGCCCAGGTGCCTGATGTCAGTTTTTAGGAGGCCTTTGGCCCTCCATGGGAAGCCAGGCTTCCTGCTTGTGGCAGCTTGCATCAGGAGGAAATCGTGTTCCGTTCGGGATTGTAGGGGGCCGGAGCTGGGTGCCCGGATGAGGGAGTTGGACACAAAGGATGGGCTGTTTCCAGGGGTAAGTAAAGTCAGCTGCCCAGGTGCCTGATGTCAGTTTGCAGGTGGCTATTGGTCCTCCATGGAAAGCCAGGCTTCCAGCTTGTGGCAGCTTGCATCGGGAAGTAATACTGATCTGTTCGGGATTGCAGGTGGCCGAGGCCTGGTGCCCGGCAGAGGGAGTTGGGCACAAAGGATGGCCTGTTTCCAGGGGTAAGTAAAGTCAGCTGCCCAGGTGCCTGATGTCAGTTTGTAGGAGGCCTTTGGCCCTCCAAGGGAAGCTTGTCTTCCAGTTTGTGGCAGCTTGCATCTGGAAGCAATCCTGTTCCGTTCGGGATTGTAGGTGGCCGAGGCCAGGTGCCCGGCAGAGGGAGTTGGGCACAAAGGATGGGCTGTTTCCAGGGGTAAGTAAAGTCAGCTGCCCAGGTGCCTGATGCCAGTTTGTAGGAGGCCTTTGGTCCTCCATGAGAAACCAGTCTTGCAGCTTGTGGCAGCTTTCATCTGGAAGAAATCCTGTTCCGTTCGGGATTGTAGGTGGCCGAGGCCAGGTGCCCGGCAGAGGGAGTTGGGCACAAAGGATGGCCTGTTTCCAGGGGTAAGTAAAGTCAGCTGCCCAGGTGCCTGATGTCAGTTTGTAGGAGGCCTTTGGCCCTCCAAGTGAAGCCGCGTTTCCAGCTTGTGGCAGCTTGCATCTGGAAGAACTCCGGTTCCGTTCGGGATTGTAGGTGGCCGAGGCCAGGTGCCCGGCAGAGGGAGTTGGGCACAAAGGATGTCCTTTTTCCAGGGATAAGTAAAGTCAGCTGCCCAGGTGCCTGATGTCAGTTTGTAGGAGGCCTTTGGCCCTCCAAGGGAAGCTAGTCTTCCAGCTTGTGGCAGCATGCATCTGGAAGAAATGCTGTTTCGCTCGGGATTGTAGGTGGCCGAGGCCAGGTGCCCGGCAGAGGGAGTTGGGCACAAAGATGTCCTGTTTAGAGGGGTAAGTAAAGTCAGCTGCCCACGTGCCTGATGTCAGTTTGTAGGAGGCCTTTGGCCCTCCAAGGGAAGCCAGGCTTCCTGCTTGTGGCAGCTTGCATCTGGAAGAAATCCTGTTCCGTTCAGGATTGTAGGTGGCCGAGGCCTGGTGCCCGGCAGAGGGAGTTGGGCACAAAGGATGGGCTGTTTCCAGGGGTAAGTAAAGTCAGCTGCCCAGGTGCCTGATGTCAGTTTGTAGGAGGCCTTTGGCCCTCCAAGGGAAGCTTGTCTTCCAGTTTGTGGCAGCTTGCATCTGGAAGAAATCCTGTTCCGTTCGGGATTGTAGGTGGGCGAGGCCAGGTGCCCGGCAGAGGGAGTTGGGCACAACGGATGGGCTGTTTCCAGAAGTAAGTAAAGTCAGCTGCCAAGGTGCCTGATTTCAGTTTGTAGGAGGCCTTTGGCCCTCCAAGGGAAGCTTGTCTTCCAGTTTGTGGCAGCTTGCATCTGGAAGAAATCCTGTTCCGTTCAGGATTGTAGGTGGGCGAGGCCTGGTGCTTGGCAGAGGGAGTTGGGCACAAAGGATGGGCTGTTTCCAGGGGTAAGTTAAGTCAGCTGCCCAAATGTCTGATGTCAGTTTGTAGGAGGCCTTTGGCCCTCCAAGGGAAGCTAGTCTTCCTGTTAAAGGCAGCTTGCATCTGGAAGAAATCCTGTTCCGTTCGGGATTGTAGGTGGCCGAGGCCAGGTGCCCGGCAGAGGGAGTTGGGCACAAAGGATGGGCTGTTTCCAGGGGTAAGTAAAGTCAGCTGCCCAGGTGCCTGATGTCAGTTTGTAGGAGGCCTTTGGCCCTCCAAGTGAAGCCAGGTTTACTGCTTGTGGCAGCTTGCATCTGGAAGAAATCCTGTTCCGTTCGGGATTGTAGGTGGCCGAGGCCAGGTGCCCGGCAGAGGGAGTTGGGCCCAAATGATGGCCTGTTTCTTTAGGAAAGTAAAGTCAGCTGACCCGGTGCCTGATGTCAGTTTGTAGGAGGCCTTTGGCCCTCCAAGTGAAGCCACATTTCCAGCTTGTGGCAGCTTGCATCTGGAAGAACTCCTGTTCCGTTCAGGATTGTAGGTCGCCAAAGCTGTGGGCCCGGCTGAGGGAGTTGGGCACAAATGATGGCCTGTTTCCAGGGGTAAGTAAAGTCAGCTGCCCAGGTGCCTGATGTCAGTTTGTAGGAGGCCTTTGGCCCTCCTAGGGAAGCTTGTCTTCCTGTTCAAGGCAGTTTGCATCGGGAAGAAATCCTGTTCCGTTCGGGATTGTAGGTGGCCGGAGCTGGGTGCCCAGCTGAGGGAGTTAGGCACAAAGGATGGGCTGTTTCCAGGGGTAAGTAAAGTCAGCTGCCCAGGTGCCTGATGTCAGTTTGTAGGAGGCCTTTGGCCCTCCAAGGGAAGCTAGTCTTCAAGCTTGTGGCAGCTTGCATCTGGAAGAAATGCTGCTCCGTTCGGAATTGTAGGTGGCCGAGGCCAGGTGCCCGGCAGAGGGAGTTGGGCACAAAGGATGTCCTGTTTAGAGGGGTAAGTAAAGTCAGCTGCCCACGTGCCTGATGTCAGTTTGTAGGAGGCCTTTGGCCCTCCATGGGAAGCCAGGCTTCCTGCTTGTGGCAGCTTGCATCTGGAAGAAATCCTGTTTCGTTCAGGATTGTAGGTGGCCGAGGCCTGGTGCCCGGCAGAGGGAGTTGGGCACAAAGGATGGGCTGTTTCCAGGAGTAAGTAAAGTCAGCTGCCCAGGTGCCTGATGTCAGTTTGTAGGAGGCCTTTGGTTTTCCAAGGGAAACCAGTCTTCCAGCTTGTGGCAGCTTGCATCGGGAAGAAATCCTGTTCCGTTCGGGATTGTAGGTGGCCGAGGCCAGGTGCCCGGCAGAGGGAGTTGGGCACACTGGATGGCCTGTTTCCAGGGGTAAGTAAAGTCAGCTGCCCAGGTGCCTGATGTCAGTTTGTAGGAGGCCAATGGCCCTCCAAGAGAAGCCACGTTTCAGCTTGTGGCAGCTTGCATCTGGAAGAACTCCGGTTCCGTTCGGGATTGTAGGTGGCCGAGGCCAGGTGCCCAGCAGAGGGAGTTGGGCACAAAGGATGGCCTGTTTCCAGGGATAAGTAAAGTCAGCTGCCCAGGTGCGTGATGTCAGTTTGTAGGAGGCCTTTGACCCACCAAGATAAGCCAGGTTTCCTGCTTGTGGCAGCTTGCATCTGGAAGAAATCCTGTTACGTTCGGGATTGTAGGTTGCCGGAGCAGGGTGCCCGGCAGAGGAAGTTGGGCACAAAGGATGGCCTGTTTCCAGGGGTAAGTAAAGTCAGCTGCCCAGGTGCCTGATGTCAGTTTGTAGGAGGCCTTTGGCCCTCCATGGGAAGCCAGGCTTCCTGCTTGTGGCAGCTTGCATCTGGAAGAAATCCTGTTCCGTTCAGTATTGTAGGTGGCCGAGGCCTGGTGCCCGGTAGAGGGAGTTGGGCACAAAGAATGGGCTGTTTCCAGGGGTAAGTAAAGTCAGCTGCCCTGGTGCCTGATGTCAGTTTGTAGGAGGCCTTTGGCCCTCCAAGGGAAGCTTGTCTTCCAGTTTGTGGCAGCTTGCATCTGGAAGAAATCCTGTTCCGTTCGGGATTGTAGGTGGGCGAGGCCTGGTGCCCGGCAGAGGGAGTTGGGCACAAAGGATGGGCTGTTTCCAGGGGTAAGTAAAGTCAGCTGCCCAGGTGCCTGATGTCAGTTTGTAGGAGGCCTTTGGCCCTCCAAGGGAAGCTTGTCTTCCAGTTTGTGGCAGCTTGCATCTGGAAGAAATCCTGTTCCGTTCGGGATTGTAGGTGGCCGAGGCCAGGTGCCCGGCAGAGGGAGTTGGGCACAAAGGATGGGCTGTTTCCAGGGGTAAGTAAAGTCAGCTGCCCAGGTGCCTGATGTCAGTTTGTAGGAGGCCTTTGGCCCTCCATGGGAAGCCAGGTTTACTGCTTGTGGCAGCTTGCATCTGGAAGAAATCCTGTTCCGTTCGGGATTGTAGGTGGCCGAGGCCAGGTGCCCGGCAGAGGGAGTTGGGCACATATGATGGCTGGTTTCCAGGGGTAAGTAAGGTCAGCAGCCCAGGTGCCTGATGTCAGTTTGTAGGAGGCCTTTGGCCCTCCAAGTGAAGCCACATTTCCAGCTTGTGGCAGCTTGCATCTGGAAGAACTCCTGTTCCGTTCAGGATTGTAGGTGGCCAAACCTGTGGGCCCGGCTGAGGGAGTTGGGCACAAATGATGGCCTGTTTCCAGGGGTAAGTAAAGTCAGCTGCCCAGGTGCCTGATGTCAGTTTGTAGGAGGCCTTTGGCCCTCCTAGGGAAGCTTGTCTTCCTGTTCAAGGCAGTTTGCATCGGGAAGAAATCCTGTTCCGTTCGGGATTGTAGGTGGCCGGAGCTGGGTGCCCAGCTGAGGGAGTTAGGCACAAAGGATGGGCTGTTTCCAGGGGTAAGTAAAGTCAGCTGCCCAGGTGCCTGATGTCAGTTTGTAGGAGGCCTTTGGCCCTCCAAGGGAAGCTAGTCTTCAAGCTTGTGGCAGCTTGCATCTGGAAGAAATGCTGCTCCGTTCGGAATTGTAGGTGGCCGAGGCCAGGTGCCCGGCAGAGGGAGTTGGGCACAAAGGATGTCCTGTTTAGAGGGGTAAGTAAAGTCAGCTGCCCACGTGCCTGATGTCAGTTTGTAGGAGGCCTTTGGCCCTCCATGGGAAGCCAGGCTTCCTGCTTGTGGCACCTTGCATCTGGAAGAAATCCTGTTTCGTTCAGGATTGTAGGTGGCCGAGGCCAGGTGCCCGGCAGAGGGAGTTGGGCACAAAGGATGGGCTGTTTCCAGGAGTAAGTAAAGTCAGCTGCCCAGGTGCCTGATGTCAGTTTGTAGGAGGCCTTTGGTTTTCCAAGGGAAACCAGTCTTCCAGCTTGTGGCAGCTTGCATCGGGAAGAAATCCTGTTCCGTTCGGGATTGTAGGTGGCCGAGGCCAGGTGCCCGGCAGAGGGAGTTGGGCACACTGGATGGCCTGTTTCCAGGGGTAAGTAAAGTCAGCTGCCCAGGTGCCTGATGTCAGTTTGTAGGAGGCCAATGGCCCTCCAAGAGAAGCCACGTTTCAGCTTGTGGCAGCTTGCATCTGGAAGAACTCCGGTTCCGTTCGGGATTGTAGGTGGCCGAGGCCAGGTGCCCGGCAGAGGGAGTTGGGCACAAAGGATGGCCTGTTTCCAGGGATAAGTAAAGTCAGCTGCCCAGGTGCCTGATGTCAGTTTGTAGGAGGCCTTTGACCCACCAAGATAAGCCAGGTTTCCTGCTTGTGGCAGCTTGCATCTGGAAGAAATCCTGTTACGTTCGGGATTGTAGGTTGCCGGAGCAGGGTGCCCGGCAGAGGAAGTTGGGCACAAAGGATGGCCTGTTTCCAGGGGTAAGTAAAGTCAGCTGCCCAGGTGCCTGATGTCAGTTTGTAGGAGGCCTTTGGCCCTCCATGGGAAGCTTGTCTTCCTGTTCAAGGCAGTTTGCATCGGGAAGAAATCCTGTTTCGTTCGGGATTGTAGGTGGCCGGAGCTGGGTGCCCAGCTGAGGGAGTTAGGCACAAAGGATGGCCTGTTTCCAGGGGTAAGTAAAGTCAGCTGCCCAGGTGCCTGATGTCAGTTTGTAGGAGGCCTTTGGCCCTCCATGGGAAGCCAGGCTTCCTGCTTGTGGCAGCTTGCATCTGGAAGAAATCCTGTTCCGTTCAGTATTGTAGGTGGCCGAGGCCTGGTGCCCGGTAGAGGGAGTTGGGCACAAAGGATGGGCTGTTTCCAGGGGTAAGTAAAGTCAGCTGCCCTGGTGCCTGATGTCAGTTTGTAGGAGGCCTTTGGCCCTCCAAGGGAAGCTTGTCTTCCAGTTTGTGGCAGCTTGCATCTGGAAGAAATCCTGTTCCGTTCGGGATTGTAGGTGGGCGAGGCCTGGTGCTTGGCAGAGGGAGTTGGGCACAAAGGATGGGCTGTTTCCAGGGGTAAGTTAAGTCAGCTGCCCAGGTGCCTGATGTCAGTTTGTAGGAGGCCTTTGGCCCTCCAAGGGAAGCTTGTCTTCCAGTTTGTGGCAGCTTGCATCTGGACGAAATCCTGTTCCGCTCGGGATTGTAGGTGGCCGAGGCCAGGTGCCCGGCAGAGGGAGTTGGGCACAAAGGATGGGCTGTTTCCAGGGGTAAGTAAAGTCAGCTGCCCAGGTGCCTGATGTCAGTTTGTAGGAGGCCTTTGGCCCTCCATGGGAAGCCAGGTTTACTGCTTGTGGCAGCTTGCATCTGGAAGAAATCCTGTTCCGTTCGGGATTGTAGGTGGCCGAGGCCAGGTGCCCGGCAGAGGGAGTTGGGCACAAAGGATGTCCTTTTTCCAGGGATAAGTAAAGTCAGCTGCCCAGGTGCCTGATGTCAGTTTGTAGGAGGCCTTTGGCCCTCCATGGGAAGCTAGTCTTCCAGCTTGTGGCAGCATGCATCTGGAAGAAATGCTGTTTCGTTCGGGATTGTAGGTGGCCGAGGCCAGGTGCCCGGCAGAGGGAGTTGGGCACAAAGATGTCCTCTTTAGAGGGGTAAGTAAAGTCAGCTGCCCACGTGCCTGATGTCAGTTTGTAGGAGGCCTTTGGCCCTCCAAGGGAAGCCAGGCTTCCTGCTTGTGGCAGCTTGCATCTGGAAGAAATCCTGTTCCGTTCAGGATTGTAGGTGGCTGAGGCCTGGTGCCCGGCAGAGGGAGTTGGGCACAAAGGATGGGCTGTTTCCAGGGGTAAGTAAAGTCAGCTGCCCAGGTGCCTGATGTCAGTTTGTAGGAGGCCTTTGGCCCTCCAAGGGAAGCTTGTCTTCCAGTTTGTGGCAGCTTGCATCTGGAAGAAATCCTGTTCCGTTCGGGATTGTAGGTGGGCGAGGCCAGGTGCCCGGCAGAGGGAGTTGGGCACAACGGATGGGCTGTTTCCAGAAGTAAGTAAAGTCAGCTGCCAAGGTGCCTGATGTCAGTTTGTAGGAGGCCTTTGGCCCTCCAAGGGAAGCTTGTCTTCCAGTTTGTGGCAGCTTGCATCTGGAAGAAATCCTGTTCCGTTCGGGATTGTAGGTGGCTGAGGCCTGGTGCCCGGCAGAGGGAGTTGGGCACAAAGGATGGGCTGTTTCCAGGGGTAAGTAAAGTCAGCTGCCCAGGTGCCTGATGTCAGTTTGTAGGAGGCCTTTGGCCCTCCAAGGGAAGCTTGTCTTCCAGTTTGTGGCAGCTTGCATCTGGAAGAAATCCTGTTCCGTTCGGGATTGTAGGTGGGCGAGGCCAGGTGCCCGGCAGAGGGAGTTGGGCACAACGGATGGGCTGTTTCCAGAAGTAAGTAAAGTCAGCTGCCAAGGTGCCTGATGTCAGTTTGTAGGAGGCCTTTGGCCCTCCAAGGGAAGCTTGTCTTCCAGTTTGTGGCAGCTTGCATCTGGAAGAAATCCTGTTCCGTTCGGGATTGTAGGTGGGCGAGGCCTGGTGCTTGGCAGAGGGAGTTGGGCACAAAGGATGGGCTGTTTCCAGGGGTAAGTTAAGTCAGCTGCCCAAATGTCTGATGTCAGTTTGTAGGAGGCCTTTGGCCCTCCAAGGGAAACTAGTCTTCCTGTTAAAGGCAGCTTGCATCTGGAAGAAATCCTGTTCCGTTCGGGATTGTAGGTGGCCGAGGCCAGGTGCCCGGCAGAGGGAGTTGGGCACAAAGGATGGGCTGTTTCCAGGGGTAAGTAAAGTCAGCTGCCCAGGTGCCTGATCTCAGTTAGTAGGAGGCCTTTGGCCCTCCATGGGAAGCCAGGTTTACTGCTTGTGGCAGCTTGCATCTGGAAGAAATCCTGTTCCGTTCGGGATTGTAGGTGGCCGAGGCCAGGTGCCCGGTAGAGGGAGTTGGGCACATATGATGGCTGGTTTCCAGTGGTAAGTAAGGTCAGCTGCCCAGGTTCCTGATGTCAGTTTGTAGGAGCCCTTTGGCCCTCCAAGGGATGACAGGCTTCCAGTTTGTGGCAGCTTGCATCTGGAAGAAATCCTGTTCCGTTCAGGATTGTAGGTGGCCGAGGCCTGGTGCCCGGCAGAGAGAGTTGGGCACAAAGGATGGCCTGTTTCCAGGGGTAAGTAAAGTCAGCAGCCCAGGTGCCTGATGTCAGTTTGTAGGAGGCCTTTGGCCCTCCAAGGGAAGCTAGTCTTCCAGCTTGTGGCAGCTTGCATATGGAAGAAATCCTGTTCCGTTCGGGATTGTAGGGGGCCGGAGCTGGGTGCCCGGATGAGGGAGTTGGACACAAAGGATATGCTGTTTCCAGGGGTAAGTAAAGTCAGCTGCCCAGGTGCCTGATGTCAGTTTGCAGGTGGCTATTGGTCCTCCATGGAAAGCCCGGCTTCCAGCTTGTGGCAGCTTGCATCGGGAAGTAATACTGATCTGTTCGGGATTGTAGGTGGGCGAGGCCAGGTGCCCGGCAGAGGGAGTTGGGCACACTGGATTGCCTGTTTCCAGGGGTAAGTAAAGTCAGCTGCCCAGGTGCCTGATGTCAGTTTGTAGGAGGCCAATGGCCCTCCAAGAGAAGCCAGGTTTCCTGGTTGTGGCAGCTTGCATCTGGAAGAACTCCGGTTCCGTTCGGGATTGTAGGTGGCCGAGGCCAGGTGCCCGGCAGAGGGAGTTGGGCACAAAGGATGGCCTGTTTCCAGGGATAAGTAAAGTCAGCTGCCCAGGTGCCTGATGTCAGTTTGTACGAGGCCTTTGACCCACCAAGATAAGCCAGGTTTCCTGCTTGTGGCAGCTTGCATCTGGAAGAAATCCTGTTACGTTCGGGATTGTAGGTTGCCGGAGCAGGGTGCCCGGCAGAGGAAGTTGGGCACAAAGGATGGCCTGTTTCCAGGGGTAAGTAAAGTCAGCTGCCCAGGTGCCTGATGTCAGTTTGTAGGAGGCCTTTGGCCCTCCATGGGAAGCTTGTCTTCCTGTTCAAGGCAGTTTGCATCGGGAAGAAATCCTGTTTCGTTCGGGATTGTAGGTGGCCGGAGCTGGGTGCCCAGCTGAGGGAGTTAGGCACAAAGGATGGCCTGTTTCCAGGGGTAAGTAAAGTCAGCTGCCCAGGTGCCTGATGTCAGTTTGTAGGAGGCCTTTGGCCCTCCATGGGAAGCCAGGCTTCCTGCTTGTGGCAGCTTGCATCTGGAAGAAATCCTGTTCCGTTCAGGATTGTAGGTGGCCGAGGCCTGGTGCCCGGCAGAGGGAGTTGGGCACAAAGGATGGGCTGTTTCCAGGGGTAAGTAAAGTCAGCTGCCCAGGTGCCTGATGTCAGTTTGTAGGAGGCCTTTGGCCCTCCAAGGGAAGCTTGTCTTCCAGTTTGTGGCAGCTTGCATCTGGAAGAAATCCTGTTCCGTTCGGGATTGTAGGTGGGCGAGGCCTGGTGCCCGGCAGAGGGAGTTGGGCACAAAGGATGGGCTGTTTCCAGGGGTAAGTAAAGTCAGCTGCCCAGGTGCCTGATGTCAGTTTGTAGGAGGCCTTTGGCCCTCCAAGGGAAGCTTGTCTTCCAGTTTGTGGCAGCTTGCATCTGGAAGAAATCCTGTTCCGTTCGGGATTGTAGGTGGGCGAGGCCTGGTGCTTGGCAGAGGGAGTTGGGCACAAAGGATGGGCTGTTTCCAGGGGTAAGTTAAGTCAGCTGCCCAAATGTCTGATGTCAGTTTATAGGAGGCCTTTGGCCCTCCAAGGGAAGCTAGTCTTCCTGTTAAAGGCAGCTTGCATCTGGACGAAATCCTGTTCCGTTCGGGATTGTAGGTGGCCGAGGCCAGGTGCCCGGCAGAGGGAGTTGGGCACAAAGGATGGGCTGTTTCCAGGGGTAAGTAAAGTCAGCTGCCCAGGTGCCTGATGTCAGTTTGTAGGAGGCCTTTGGCCCTCCAAGGGATGACATGCTTCCAGTTTGTGGCAGCTTGCATCTGGAAGAAATCCTGTTCCGTTCAGGATTGTAGGTGGCCGAGGCCTGGTGCCCGGCAGAGGGAGTTGGGCACAAAGGATGGCCTGTTTCCAGGGGTAAGTAAAGTCAGCAGCCCAGGTGCCTGATGTCAGTTTGTAGGAGGCCTTTCGCCCTCCAAGGGAAGCTAGTCTTCCAGCTTGTGGCAGCTTCCATCTGGAAGAAATCCTGTTCCGTTCGGGATTGTAGGTGGCCGAGGCCAGGTGCCCGGCAGAGGGAGTTGGGCACAAAGGATGGGCTGTTTCCAGGGGTAAGTAAAGTCAGATGCCCAGGTGCCTGATGTCAGTTTGTAGGAGGCCTTTGGCCCCCCAAGTGAAGCCACGTTTCCAGCTTGTGGCAGCTTGCATCTGGAAGAACTCCGGTTCCGTTCGGGATTGTATGTGGCCGAGGCCATCTGCCCGGCAGAGGGAGTTGGGCACAAAGGATGTCTTGTTTCCAGGGGTAAGTAAAGTCATCTGCCCAGGTGCCTGATGTCAGTTTTTAGGAGGCCTTTGGCCCTCCATGGGAAGCCAGGCTTCCTGCTTGTGGGAGCTTGCATCAGGAGGAAATCGTGTTCTGTTCGGGATTGTAGGGGGCCGGAGCTGGGTGCCCGGATGAGGGAGTTGGACACAAAGGATGGGCTGTTTCCAGGGGTAAGTAAAGTCAGCTGCCCAGGTGCCTGATGTCAGTTTGCAGGTGGCTATTGGTCCTCCATGGAAAGCCAGGCTTCCAGCTTGTGGCAGCTTGCATCGGGAAGTAATACTGATCTGTTCGGGATTGCAGGTGGCCGAGGCCTGGTGTCCGGCAGAGGGAATTGGGCACAAAGGATGGCCTGTTTCCAGGGGTAAGTAAAGTCAGCTGCCCAGGTGCCTGATGTCAGTTTGTAGGAGGCCTTTGGCCCTCCAAGGGAAGCTTGTCTTCCAGTTTGTGGCAGCTTGCATCTGGAAGCAATCCTGTTCCGTTCGGGATTGTAGGTGGGCGAGACCTGGTGCCCGGCAGAGGGAGTTGGGCACAAAGGATGGCCTGTTTCCAGGGGTAAGTAAAGTCAGCTGCCCAGGTGCCTGATGTCAGTTTGTAGGAGGCCTTTGGCCCTCCAAGTGAAGCCGCGTTTCCAGCTTGTGGCAGCTTGCATCTGGAAGAACTCCGGTTCCGTTCGGGATTGTAGGTGGCCGAGGCCAGGTGCCCGGCAGAGGGAGTTGGGCACAAAGGATGTCCTTTTTCCAGGGATAAGTAAAGTCAGCTGCCCAGGTGCCTGATGTCAGTTTGTAGGAGGCCTTTGGCCCTCTAGAGGAAGCTAGTCTTCCAGCTTGTGGCAGCATGCATCTGGAAGAAATGCTGTTTCGTTCGGGATTGTAGGTGGCCGGAGCTGGGTGCCCAGCTGAAGGAGTTAGGCACAAAGGATGGCCTGTTTCCAGGGGTAAGTAAAGTCAGCTGCCCAGGTGCCTGATGTCAGTTTGTAGGAGGCCTTTGGCCCTCCATGGGAAGCCAGGCTTCCTGCTTGTGGCAGCTTGCATCTGGAAGAAATCCTGTTCCGTTCAGGATTGTAGGTGGCCGAGGCCTGGTGCCCGGCAGAGGGAGTTGGGCACAAAGGATGGGCTGTTTCCAGGAGTAAGTAAAGTCAGCTGCCCAGGTGCCTGATGTCAGTTTGTAGGAGGCCTTTGGTTTTCCAAGGGAAACCAGTCTTCCAGCTTGTGGCAGCTTGCATCGGGAAGAAATCCTGTTCCGTTCGGGATTGTAGGTGGCCGAGGCCAGGTGCCCGGCAGAGGGAGTTGGGCACACTGGATGGCCTGTTTCCAGGGGTAAGTAAAGTCAGCTGCCCAGGTGCCTGATGTCAGTTTGTAGGAGGCCAATGGCCCTCCAAGAGAAGCCACGTTTCAGCTTGTGGCAGCTTGCATCTGGAAGAACTCCGGTTCCGTTCGGGATTGTAGGTGGCCGAGGCCAGGTGCCCGGCAGAGGGAGTTGGGCACAAAGGATGGCCTGTTTCCAGGGATAAGTAAAGTCAGCTGCCCAGGTGCCTGATGTCAGTTTGTAGGAGGCCTTTGACCCACCAAGATAAGCCAGGTTTCCTGCTTGTGGCAGCTTGCATCTGGAAGAAATCCTGTTACGTTCGGGATTGTAGGTTGCCGGAGCAGGGTGCCCGGCAGAGGAAGTTGGGCACAAAGGATGGCCTGTTTCCAGGGGTAAGTAAAGTCAGCTGCCCAGGTGCCTGATGTCAGTTTGTAGGAGGCCTTTGGCCCTCCATGGGAAGCTTGTCTTCCTGTTCAAGGCAGTTTGCATCGGGAAGAAATCCTGTTTCGTTCGGGATTGTAGGTGGCCGGAGCTGGGTGCCCAGCTGAGGGAGTTAGGCACAAAGGATGGCCTGTTTCCAGGGGTAAGTAAAGTCAGCTGCCCAGGTGCCTGATGTCAGTTTGTAGGAGGCCTTTGGCCCTCCATGGGAAGCCAGGCTTCCTGCTTGTGGCAGCTTGCATCTGGAAGAAATCCTGTTCCGTTCAGTATTGTAGGTGGCCGAGGCCTGGTGCCCGGTAGAGGGAGTTGGGCACAAAGGATGGGCTGTTTCCAGGGGTAAGTAAAGTCAGCTGCCCTGGTGCCTGATGTCAGTTTGTAGGAGGCCTTTGGCCCTCCAAGGGAAGCTTGTCTTCCAGTTTGTGGCAGCTTGCATCTGGAAGAAATCCTGTTCCGTTCGGGATTGTAGGTGGGCGAGGCCTGGTGCCCGGCAGAGGGAGTTGGGCACAAAGGATGGGCTGTTTCCAGGGGTAAGTAAAGTCAGCTGCCCAGGTGCCTGATGTCAGTTTGTAGGAGGCCTTTGGCCATCCAAGGGAAGCTTGTCTTCCAGTTTGTGGCAGCTTGCATCTGGAAGAAATCCTGTTCCGTTCGGGATTGTAGGTGGCCGAGGCCAGGTGCCCGGCAGAGGGAGTTGGGCACAAAGGATGGGCTGTTTCCAGGGGTAAGTAAAGTCAGCTGCCCAGGTGCCTGATGTCAGTTTGTAGGAGGCCTTTGGCCCTCCATGGGAAGCCAGGTTTACTGCTTGTGGCAGCTTGCATCTGGAAGAAATCCTGTTCCGTTCGGGATTGTAGGTGGCCGAG
This sequence comes from Chamaea fasciata, assembly GCF_029207755.1. Classification (NCBI taxonomy): domain Eukaryota; kingdom Metazoa; phylum Chordata; class Aves; order Passeriformes; family Sylviidae; genus Chamaea; species Chamaea fasciata. The sequence goes on from NW_027094323.1 coordinate 49,888, forward strand.
GCCAGGTGCCCGGCAGAGGGAGTTGGGCACATATGATGGCTGGTTTCCAGGGGTAAGTAAGGTCAGCAGCCCAGGTGCCTGATGTCAGTTTGTAGGAGGCCTTTGGCCCTCCAAGGGAAGCTAGTCTTCCAGCTTGTGGCAGCTTCCATCTGGAAGAAATCCTGTTCCGTTCGGGATTGTAGGTGGCCGAGGCCAGGTGCCCGGCAGAGGGAGTTGGGCACAAAGGATGGGCTGTTTCCAGGGGAAAGTAAACTCAGATGCCCAGGTGCCTGATGTCAGTTTATAGGAGGCCTTTGGCCCCCCAAGTGAAGCCGCGTTTCCAGCTTGTGGCAGCTTGCATCTGGAAGAACTCCGGTTCCGTTCGGGATTGTAGGTGGCCGAGGCCATCTGCCCGGCAGAGGGAGTTGGGCACAAAGGATGTCTTGTTTCCAGGGGTAAGTAAAGTCATCTGCCCAGGTGCCTGATGTCAGTTTTTAGGAGGCCTTTGGCCCTCCATGGGAAGCCAGGCTTCCTGCTTGTGGCAGCTTGCATCAGGAGGAAATCGTGTTCCGTTCGGGATTGTAGGGGCCGGAGCTGGGTGCCCGGATGAGGGAGTTGGACACAAAGGATGGGCTTTTTCCAGGGGTAAGTAAAGTCAGCTGCCCAGGTGCCTGATGTCAGTTTGCAGGTGGCTATTGGTCCTCCATGGAAAGCCAGGCTTCCAGCTTGTGGCAGCTTGCATCGGGATGTAATACTGATCTGTTCGGGATTGCAGGTGGCCGAGGCCTGGTGCCCGGCAGAGGGAGTTGGGCACAAAGGATGGCCTGTTTCCAGGGGTAAGTAAAGTCAGCTGCCCAGGTGCCTGATGTCAGTTTGTAGGTGGCCTTTGACCCACCAAGAGAAGCCAGGTTTCCTGCTTGTGGCAGCTTGCATCTGGAAGAAATCCTGTTACGTTCGGGATTGTAGGTGGCCGAGGCCTGGTGCCCAGCAGAGGGAGTTGGGCACAAAGGATGGCCTGTTTCCAGGGGTAAGTAAAGTCAGCTGCCCAGGTGCCTGATGTCAGTTTGTAGGAGGCATTTGGCCCTCCAAGGGAAGACAGGCTTCCAGTTTGTGGCAGCTTGCATCTGGAAGAAATCCTGTTCCGTTCGGGATTGTAGGTGGCCGAGGCCAGGTGCCCGGCAGAGGGAGTTGGGCACAAATGATGGCCTGTTTCTTTAGGAAAGTAAAGTCAGCTGCCCAGGTGCCTGATGTCAGTTTGTAGGAGGCCTTTGGCCCTCCAAGTGAAGCCACATTTCCAGCTTGTGGCAGCTTGCATCTGGAAGAACTCCTGTTCCGTTCGGGATTGTAGGTGGCCGAGGCCAGGTGCCCGGCAAAGGGAGTTGGGCACAAAGGATGGCCTGTTTCCAGGGGTAAGTAAAGTCAGCTGCCCAGGTGCCTGATGTCAGTTTGTAGGAGGCCTTTGGCCCTCCAAGTGAAGCCGCGTTTCCAGCTTGTGGCAGCTTGCATCTGGAAGAACTCCGGTTCCGTTCGGGATTGTAGGTGGCCGAGGCCAGGTGCCCGGCAGAGGGAGTTGGGCACAAAGGATGTCCTTTTTCCAGGGATAAGTAAAGTCAGCTGCCCAGGTGCCTGATGTCAGTTTGTAGGAGGCCTTTGGCCCTCCATGGGAAGCTAGTCTTCCAGCTTGTGGCAGCATGCATCTGGAAGAAATGCTGTTTCGTTCGGGATTGTAGGTGGCCGAGGCCAGGTGCCCGGCAGAGGGAGTTGGGCACAAAGATGTCCTGTTTAGAGGGGTAAGTAAAGTCAGCTGCCCACGTGCCTGATGTCAGTTTGTAGGAGGCCTTTGGCCCTCCAAGGGAAGCCAGGCTTCCTGCTTGTGGCAGCTTGCATCTGGAAGAAATCCTGTTCCGTTCAGGATTGTAGGTGGCTGAGGCCTGGTGCCCGGCAGAGGGAGTTGGGCACAAAGGATGGCCTGTTTCCAGGGGTAAGTAAAGTCAGCTGCCCAGGTGCCTGATGTCAGTTTGTAGGAGGCCTTTGGCCCTCCAAGGGAAGCTAGTCTTCCAGTTTGTGGCAGCTTGCATCTGGAAGAAATCCTGTTCCGTTCGGGATTGTAGGTGGGCGAGGCCAGGTGCCCGGCAGAGGGAGTTGGGCACAACGGATGGGCTGTTTCCAGAAGTAAGTAAAGTCAGCTGCCAAGGTGCCTGATGTCAGTTTGTAGGAGGCCTTTGGCCCTCCAAGGGAAGCTTGTCTTCCAGTTTGTGGCAGCTTGCATCTGGAAGAAATCCTGTTCCGTTCGGGATTGTAGGTGGGCGAGGCCTGGTGCTTGGCAGAGGGAGTTGGGCACAAAGGATGGGCTGTTTCCAGGGGTAAGTTAAGTCAGCTGCCCAAATGTCTGATGTCAGTTTGTAGGAGGCCTTTGGCCCTCCAAGGGAAACTAGTCTTCCTGTTAAAGGCAGCTTGCATCTGGAAGAAATCCTGTTCCGTTCGGGATTGTAGGTGGCCGAGGCCAGGTGCCCGGCAGAGGGAGTTGGGCACAAAGGATGGGCTGTTTCCAGGGGTAAGTAAAGTCAGCTGCCCAGGTGCCTGATGTCAGTTAGTAGGAGGCCTTTGGCCCTCCATGGGAAGCCAGGTTTACTGCTTGTGGCAGCTTGCATCTGGAAGAAATCCTGTTCCGTTCGGGATTGTAGGTGGCCGAGGCCAGGTGCCCGGCAGAGGGAGTTGGGCACATATGATGGCTGGTTTCCAGTGGTAAGTAAGGTCAGCTGCCCAGGTTCCTGATGTCAGTTTGTAGGAGCCCTTTGGCCCTCCAAGGGATGACAGGCTTCCAGTTTGTGGCAGCTTGCATCTGGAAGAAATCCTGTTCCGTTCAGGATTGTAGGTGGCCGAGGCCTGGTGCCCGGCAGAGAGAGTTGGGCACAAAGGATGGCCTGTTTCCAGGGGTAAGTAAAGTCAGCAGCCCAGGTGCCTGATGTCAGTTTGTAGGAGGCCTTTGGCCCTCCAAGGGAAGCTAGTCTTCCAGCTTGTGGCAGCTTGCATATGGAAGAAATCCTGTTCCGTTCGGGATTGTAGGGGGCCGGAGCTGGGTGCCCAACTGAGGGAGTTGGACACAAAGGATATGCTGTTTCCAGGGGTAAGTAAAGTCAGCTGCCCAGGTGCCTGATGTCAGTTTGCAGGTGGCTATTGGTCCTCCATGGAAAGCCCTGCTTCCAGCTTGTGGCAGCTTGCATCGGGAAGTAATACTGATCTGTTCGGGATTGTAGGTGGGCGAGGCCAGGTGCCCGGCAGAGGGAGTTGGGCACACTGGATTGCCTGTTTCCAGGGGTAAGTAAAGTCAGCTGCCCAGGTGCCTGATGTCAGTTTGTAGGAGGCCAATGGCCCTCCAAGAGAAGCCAGGTTTCCTGCTTGTGGCAGCTTGCATCTGGAAGAACTCCGGTTCCGTTCGGGATTGTAGGTGGCCGAGGCCAGGTGCCCGGCAGAGGGAGTTGGGCACAAAGGATGGCCTGTTTCCAGGGATAAGTAAAGTCAGCTGCCCAGGTGCCTGATGTCAGTTTGTACGAGGCCTTTGACCCACCAAGATAAGCCAGGTTTCCTGCTTGTGGCAGCTTGCATCTGGAAGAAATCCTGTTACGTTCGGGATTGTAGGTTGCCGGAGCAGGGTGCCCGGCAGAGGGAGTTGGGCACAAAGGATGGCCTGTTTCCAGGGGTAAGTAAAGTCAGCTGCCCAGGTGCCTGATGTCAGTTTGTAGGAGGCCTTTGGCCCTCCATGGGAAGCTTGTCTTCCTGTTCAAGGCAGTTTGCATCGGGAAGAAATCCTGTTTCGTTCGGGATTGTAGGTGGCCGGAGCTGGGTGCCCAGCTGAGGGAGTTAGGCACAAAGGATGGCCTGTTTCCAGGGGTAAGTAAAGTCAGCTGCCCAGGTGCCTGATGTCAGTTTGTAGGAGGCCTTTGGCCCTCCATGGGAAGCCAGGCTTCCTGCTTGTGGCAGCTTGCATCTGGAAGAAATCCTCTTCCGTTCAGGATTGTAGGTGGCCGAGGCCTGGTGCCCGGCAGAGGGAGTTGGGCACAAAGGATGGGCTGTTTCCAGGGGTAAGTAAAGTCAGCTGCCCAGGTGCCTGATGTCAGTTTGTAGGAGGCCTTTGGCCCTCCAAGGGAAGCTTGTCTTCCAGTTTGTGGCAGCTTGCATCTGGAAGAAATCCTGTTCCGTTCGGGATTGTAGGTGGGCGAGGCCTGGTGCCCGGCAGAGGGAGTTGGGCACAAAGGATGGGCTGTTTCCAGGGGTAAGTAAAGTCAGCTGCCCAGGTGCCTGATGTCAGTTTGTAGGAGGCCTTTGGCCCTCCAAGGGAAGCTTGTCTTCCAGTTTGTGGCAGCTTGCATCTGGAAGAAATCCTGTTCCGTTCGGGATTGTAGGTGGGCGAGGCCTGGTGCTTGGCAGAGGGAGTTGGGCACAAAGAATGGGCTGTTTCCAGGGGTAAGTTAAGTCAGCTGCCCAAATGTCTGATGTCAGTTTATAGGAGGCCTTTGGCCCTCCAAGGGAAGCTAGTCTTCCTGTTAAAGGCAGCTTGCATCTGGACGAAATCCTGTTCCGTTCGGGATTGTAGGTGGCCGAGGCCAGGTGCCCGGCAGAGGGAGTTGGGCACAAAGGATGGGCTGTTTCCAGGGGTAAGTAAAGTCAGCTGCCCAGGTGCCTGATGTCAGTTTGTAGGAGGCCTTTGGCCCTCCAAGGGATGACATGCTTCCAGTTTGTGGCAGCTTGCATCTGGAAGAAATCCTGTTCCGTTCAGGATTGTAGGTGGCCGAGGCCTGGTGCCCGGCAGAGGGAGTTGGGCACAAAGGATGGGCTTTTTCCAGGGGTAAGTAAAGTCAGCTGCCCAGGTGCCTGATGTCAGTTTGCAGGTGGCTATTGGTCCTCCATGGAAAGCCAGGCTTCAAGCTTGTGGCAGCTTGCATCGGGATGTAATACTGATCTGTTCGGGATTGCAGGTGGCCGAGGCCTGGTGCCCGGCAGAGGGAGTTGGGCACAAAGGATGGCCTGTTTCCAGGGGTAAGTAAAGTCAGCAGCCCAGGTGCCTGATGTCAGTTTGTAGGTGGCCTTTGACCCACCAAGAGAAGCCAGGTTTCCTGCTTGTGGAAGCTTGCATCTGGAAGAAATCCTGTTACGTTCGGGATTGTAGGTGGCCGAGGCCTGGTGCCCAGCAGAGGGAGTTGGGCACAAAGGATGGCCTGTTTCCAGGGGTAAGTAAAGTCAGCTGCCCAGGTGCCTGATGTCAGTTTGTAGGAGGCATTTGGCCCTCCAAGGGAAGACAGGCTTCCAGTTTGTGGCAGCTTGCATCTGGAAGAAATCCTGTTCCGTTCGGGATTGTACGTGGCCGAGGCCAGGTGCCCGGCAGAGGGAGTTGGGCACAAATGAAGGCCTGTTTCTTTAGGAAAGTAAAGTCAGCTGCCCAGGTGCCTGATGTCAGTTTGTAGGAGGCCTTTGGCCCTCCAAGTGAAGCCACATTTCCAGCTTGTGGCAGCTTGCATCTGGAAGAACTCCTGTTCCGTTCGGGATTGTAGGTGGCCGAGGCCAGGTGCCCGGCAGAGGGAGTTGGGCACAAAGGATGGCCTGTTTCCAGGGGTAAGTAAAGTCAGCTGCCCAGGTGCCTGATGTCAGTTTGTAGGAGGCCTTTGGCCCTCCAAGTGAAGCCGCGTTTCCAGCTTGTGGCAGCTTGCATCTGGAAGAACTCCGGTTCCGTTCGGGATTGTAGGTGGCCGAGGCCAGGTGCCCGGCAGAGGGAGTTGGGCACAAAGGATGTCCTTTTTCCAGGGATAAGTAAAGTCAGCTGCCCAGGTGCCTGATGTCAGTTTGTAGGAGGCCTTTGGCCCTCCATGGGAAGCTAGTCTTCCAGCTTGTGGCAGCATGCATCTGGAAGAAATGCTGTTTCGTTCGGGATTGTAGGTGGCCGAGGCCAGGTGCCCGGCAGAGGGAGCTGGGCACAAAGATGTCCTGTTTACAGGGGTAAGTAAAGTCAGCTGCCCACGTGCCTGATGTCAGTTTGTAGGAGGCCTTTGGCCCTCCAAGGGAAGCCAGGCTTCCTGCTTGTGGCAGCTTGCATCTGGAAGAAATCCTGTTCCGTTCAGGATTGTAGGTGGCCGAGGCCTGGTGCCCGGCAGAGGGAGTTGGGCACAAAGGATGGGCTGTTTCCAGGGGTAAGAAAAGTCAGCTGCCCAGGTGCCTGATGTCAGTTTGTAGGAGGCCTTTGGCCCTCCAAGGGAAGCTTGTCTTCCAGTTTGTGGCAGCTTGCATCTGGAAGAAATCCTGTTCCGTTCGGGATTGTAGGTGGGCGAGGCCAGGTGCCCGGCAGAGGGAGTTGGGCACAACGGATGGGCTGTTTCCAGAAGTAAGTAAAGTCAGCTGCCAAGGTGCCTGATGTCAGTTTGTAGGAGGCCTTTGGCCCTCCAAGGGAAGCTTGTCTTCCAGTTTGTGGCAGCTTGCATCTGGAAGAAATCCTGTTCCGTTCGGGATTGTAGGTGGGCGAGGCCTGGTGCTTGGCAGAGGGAGTTGGGCACAAAGGATGGGCTGTTTCCAGGGGTAAGTTAAGTCAGCTGCCCAAATGTCTGATGTCAGTTTGTAGGAGGCCTTTGGCCCTCCAAGGGAAGCTAGTCTTCCTGTTAAAGGCAGCTTGCATCTGGAAGAAATCCTGTTCCGTTCGGGATTGTAGGTGGCCGAGGCCAGGTGCCCGGCAGAGGGAGTTGGGCACAAAGGATGGGCTGTTTCCAGGGGTAAGTAAAGTCAGCTGCCCAGGTGCCTGATGTCAGTTAGTAGGAGGCCTTTGGCCCTCCATGGGAAGCCAGGTTTACTGCTTGTGGCAGCTTGCATCTGGAAGAAATCCTGTTCCGTTCGGGATTGTAGGTGGCCGAGGCCAGGTGCCCGGCAGAGGGAGTTGGGCACATATGATGGCTGTTTCCAATGGTAAGTAAGGTCAGCTGCCCAGGTTCCTGATGTCAGTTTGTAGGAGCCCTTTGGCCCTCCAAGGGATGACAGGCTTCCAGTTTGTGGCAGCTTGCATCTGGAAGAAATCCTGTTCCGTTCAGGATTGTAGGTGGCCGAGGCCTGGTGCCCGGCAGAGGGAGTTGGGCACAAAGGATGGCCTGTTTCCAGGGGTAAGTTAAGTCAGCAGCCCAGGTGCCTGATGTCAGTTTGTAGGAGGCCTTTGGCCCTCCTAGGGAAGCTAGTCTTCCAGCTTGTGGCAGCTTGCATCTGGAAGAAATCCTGTTCCGTTCGGGATTGTAGGTGGGCGAGGCTCGGTGCCCGGCAGAGGGAGTTTGGCACAAAGGATGGGCTGTTTCCAGGGGTAAGTAAAGTCAGCTGCCCAGGTGCCTGATGTCAGTTTTTAGGAGGCCTTTGGCCCCCCAAGTGAAGCCACGTTTCCAGCTTGTGGCAGCTTGCATCTGGAAGAACTCCGGTTCCGTTCGGGATTGTAGGTGGCCGAGGCCATCTGCCCGGCAGAGGGAGTTGGGCACAAAGGATGTCTTGTTTCCAGGGGTAAGTAAAGTCATCTGCCCAGGTGCCTGATGTCAGTTTTTAGGAGGCCTTTGTCCCTCCATGGGAAGCCAGGCTTCCTGCTTGTGGCAGCTTGCATCTGGAAGAAATTGTGTTCCGTTCGGGATTGTAGGGGGCCGGAGCTGGGTGCCCGGATGAGGGAGTTGGACACAAAGGATATGCTGTTTCCAGGGGTAAGTAAAGTCAGCTGCCCAGGTGCCTGATGTCAGTTTGCAGGTGGCTATTGGTCCTCCATGGAAAGCCCGGCTTCCAGCTTGTGGCAGCTTGCATCGGGAAGTAATACTGATCTGTTCGGGATTGTAGGTGGGCGAGGCCAGGTGCCCGGCAGAGGGAGTTGGGCACACTGGATTGCCTGTTTCCAGGGGTAAGTAAAGTCAGCTGCCCAGGTGCCTGATGTCAGTTTGTAGGAGGCCAATGGCCCTCCAAGAGAAGCCAGGTTTCCTGCTTGTGGCAGCTTGCATCTGGAAGAACTCCGGTTCCGTTCGGGATTGTAGGTGGCCGAGGCCAGGTGCCCGGCAGAGGGAGTTGGGCACAAAGGATGGCCTGTTTCCAGGGATAAGTAAAGTCAGCTGCCCAGGTGCCTGATGTCAGTTTGTAGGAGGCCTTTGACCCACCAAGATAAGCCAGGTTTCCTGCTTGTGGCAGCTTGCATCTGGAAGAAATCCTGTTACGTTCGGGATTGTAGGTTGCCGGAGCAGGGTGCCCGGCAGAGGAAGTTGGGCACAAAGGATGGCCTGTTTCCAGGGGTAAGTAAAGTCAGCTGCCCAGGTGCCTGATGTCAGTTTGTAGGAGGCCTTTGGCCCTCCATGGGAAGCTTGTCTTCCTGTTCAAGGCAGTTTGCATCGGGAAGAAATCCTGTTTCGTTCGGGATTGTAGGTGGCCGGAGCTGGGTGCCCAGCTGAGGGAGTTAGGCACAAAGGATGGCCTGTTTCCAGGGGTAAGTAAAGTCATCTGCCCAGGTGCCTGATGTCAGTTTGTAGGAGGCCTTTGGCCCTCCATGGGAAGCCAGGCTTCCTGCTTGTGGCAGCTTGCATCTGGAAGAAATCCTGTTCCGTTCAGGATTGTAGGTGGCCGAGGCCTGGTGCCCGGCAGAGGGAGTTGGGCACAAAGGATGGGCTGTTTCCAGGGGTAAGTAAAGTCAGCTGCCCAGGTGCCTGATGTCAGTTTGTAGGAGGCCTTTGGCCCTCCAAGGGAAGCTTGTCTTCCAGTTTGTGGCAGCTTGCATCTGGAAGAAATCCTGTTCCGTTCGGGATTGTAGGTGGGCGAGGCCTGGTGCCCGGCAGAGGGAGTTGGGCACAAAGGATGGGCTGTTTCCAGGGGTAAGTAAAGTCAGCTGCCCAGGTGCCTGATGTCAGTTTGTAGGAGGCCTTTGGCCCTCCAAGGGAAGCTTGTCTTCCAGTTTGTGGCAGCTTGCATCTGGAAGAAATCCTGTTCCGTTCAGGATTGTAGGTGGCCGAGGCCTGGTGCCCGGCAGAGGGAGTTGGGCACAAAGGATGGCCTGTTTCCAGGGGTAAGTAAAGTCAGCTGCCCAAATGTCTGATGTCAGTTTATAGGAGGCCTTTGGCCCTCCAAGGGAAGCTAGTCTTCCTGTTAAAGGCAGCTTGCATCTGGAAGAAATCCTGTTCCGTTCGGGATTGTAGGTGGCCGAGGCCAGGTGCCCGGCAGAGGGAGTTAGGCACAAAGGATGGGCTGTTTCCAGGGGTAAGTAAAGTCAGATGCCCAGGTGCCTGATGTCAGTTTGTAGGAGGCCTTTGGCCCCCCAAGTGAAGCAACGTTTCCAGCTTGTGGCAGCTTGCATCTGGAAGAACTCCGGTTCCGTTCGGGATTGTAGGTGGCCGAGGCCATCTGCCCGGCAGAGGGAGTTGGGCACAAAGGATGTCTTGTTTCCAGGGGTAAGTAAAGTCATCTGCCCAGGTGCCTGATGTCAGTTTTTAGGAGGCCTTTGGCCCTCCATGGGAAGCCAGGCTTCCTGCTTGTGGCAGCTTGCATCTGGAAGAAATCGTGTTCCGTTCGGGATTGTAGGGGGCCGGAGCTGGGTGCCCGGATGAGGGAGTTGGACACAAAGGATATGCTGTTTCCAGGGGTAAGTAAAGTCAGCTGCCCAGGTGCCTGATGTCAGTTTGCAGGTGGCTATTGGTCCTCCATGGAAAGCCCGGCTTCCAGCTTGTGGCAGCTTGCATCGGGAAGTAATACTGATCTGTTCGGGATTGTAGGTGGGCGAGGCCAGGTGCCCGGCAGAGGGAGTTGGGCACACTGGATGGCCTGTTTCCAGGGGTAAGTAAAGTCAGCTGCCCACGTGCCTGATGTCAGTTTGTAGGAGGCCTTTGGCCCTCCAAGGGAAGCTTGTCTTCCAGTTTGTGGCAGCTTGCATCTGGAAGCAATCCTGTTCCGTTCGGGATTGTAGGTGGGCGAGACCTGGTGCCCGGCAGAGGGACTTGGGCACAAAGGATGGGCTGTTTCCAGGGGTAAGTAAAGTCAGCTGCCCAGGTGCCTGATGCCAGTTTGTAGGAGGCCTTTGGTCCTCCAAGTGAAGCCGCGTTTCCAGCTTGTGGCAGCTTGCATCTGGAAGAACTCCGGTTCCGTTCGGGATTGTAGGTGGCCGAGGCCAGGTGCCCGGCAGAGGGAGTTGGGCACAAAGGATGTCCTTTTTCCAGGGATAAGTAAAGTCAGCTGCCCAGGTGCCTGATGTCAGTTTGTAGGAGGCCTTTGGCCCTCTAGAGGAAGCTAGTCTTCCAGCTTGTGGCAGCATGCATCTGGAAGAAATGCTGTTTCGTTCGGGATTGTAGGTGGCCGGAGCTGGGTGCCCAGCTGAGGGAGTTAGGCACAAAGGATGGCCTGTTTCCAGGGGTAAGTAAAGTCAGCTGCCCAGGTGCCTGATGTCAGTTTGTAGGAGGCCTTTGGCCCTCCATGGGAAGCCAGGCTTCCTGCTTGTGGCAGCTTGCATCTGGAAGAAATCCTGTTCCGTTCAGGATTGTAGGTGGCCGAGGCCTGGTGCCCGGCAGAGGGAGTTGGGCACAAAGGATGGGCTGTTTCCAGGGGTAAGTAAAGTCAGCTGCCCAGGTGCCTGATGTCAGTTTGTAGGAGGCCTTTGGCCCTCCAAGGGAAGCTTGTCTTCCAGTTTGTGGCAGCTTGCATCTGGAAGAAATCCTGTTCCGTTCGGGATTGTAGGTGGGCGAGGCCTGGTGCCCGGCAGAGGGAGTTGGGCACAAAGGATGGGCTGTTTCCAGGGGTAAGTAAAGTCAGCTGCCCAGGTGCCTGATGTCAGTTTGTAGGAGGCCTTTGGCCCTCCAAGGGAAGCTTGTCTTCCAGTTTGTGGCAGCTTGCATCTGGAAGAAATCCTGTTCCGTTCGGGATTGTAGGTGGGCGAGGCCTGGTGCTTGGCAGAGGGAGTTGGGCACAAAGGATGGGCTGTTTCCAGGGGTAAGTTAAGTCAGCTGCCCAAATGTCTGATGTCAGTTTATAGGAGGCCTTTGGCCCTCCAAGGGAAGCTAGTCTTCCTGTTAAAGGCAGCTTGCATCTGGAAGAAATCCTGTTCCGTTCGGGATTGTAGGTGGCCGAGGCCAGGTGCCCGGCAGAGGGAGTTAGGCACAAAGGATGGGCTGTTTCCAGGGGTAAGTAAAGTCAGCTGCCCAGGTGCCTGATGTCAGTTTTAAGGAGGCCTTTGGCCCTCCATGGGAAGCCAGGTTTCCTGCTTGTGGCAGCTTGCATCTGGAAGAAATCGTGTTCCGTTCGGGATTGTAGGGGGCCGGAGCTGGGTGCCCAGATGAGGGAGTTGGACACAAAGGATATGCTGTTTCCAGGGGTAAGTAAAGTCAGCTGCCCAGGTGCCTGATGTCAGTTTGCAGGTGGCTATTGGTCCTCCATGGAAAGCCCGGCTTCCAGCTTGTGGCAGCTTGCATCGGGAAGTAATACTGATCTGTTCGGGATTGTAGGTGGGCGAGGCCAGGTGCCCGGCAGAGGGAGTTGGGCACACTGGATGGCCTGTTTCCAGGGGTAAGTAAAGTCAGCTGCCCAGGTGCCTGATGTCAGTTTGTAGGAGGCCAATGGCCCTCCAAGAGAAGCCAGGTTTCCTGCTTGTGGCAGCTTGCATCTGGAAGAAATCCTGTTACGTTCGGGATTGTAGGTTGCCGGAGCAGGGTGCCCGGCAGAGGAAGTTGGGCACAAAGGATGGCCTGTTTCCAGGGGTAAGTAAAGTCAGCTGCCCAGGTGCCTGATGTCAGTTTGTAGGAGGCCTTTGGCCCTCCATGGGAAGCTTGTCTTCCTGTTCAAGGCAGTTTGCATCGGGAAGAAATCCTGTTTCGTTCGGGATTGTAGGTGGCCGATGCCAGGTGCCCGGCAGAGGGAGTTGGGCACAAAGGATGGCCTGTTTCCAGGGGTAAGTAAAGTCAGCGGCCCAGGTGCCTGATGTCAGTTTGTAGGAGGCCTTTGGCGCTCCAACGGAAGCCAGGCTTCCTGCTTGTGGCAGCTTGGATCTGGAAGAAATCCTGTTCCGTTCAAGATTGTAGGTGGCCGGAGCTGTGTGCCCGGCAGAGGGAGTTGGGCACAAAGGATGGGCTGTTTCCAGGGGTAAGTACAGTCAGCTGCCAAGGTGCCTGATGTCAGTTTGTAGGAGGCCTTTGGTCCTCCATGGGAAGCCAGGCTTCCAGCTTGTGGCAGCTTGCATCGGGAAGAAATCCTGTTTCGTTCGGGATTGTAGGTGGCCGATGCCAGGTGCCCGGCAGAGGGAGTTGGGCACAAAGGATGGCCTGTTTCCAGGGGTAAGTAAAGTCAGCGGCCCAGGTGCCTGATGTCAGTTTGTAGGAGGCCTTTGGAGCTCCAACGGAAGCCAGGCTTCCTGCTTGTGGCAGCTTGCATCTGGAAGAAATCCTGTTCCGTTCAAGATTGTAGGTGGCCGGAGCTCTGTGCCCGGCAGAGGGAGCTGGGCACAATGGATGGCCTGTTTCCAGGGGTAAGTAAAGTCAGCTGTCTATGTTCCTGATATCAGTTTGTAGGAGGCCTTTGGCCCTCCAAGGGATGCTTGTCTTCCTGTTTGTGGCAGCTTGCATCTGGAAGAAATCCTTTTCCGTTCGGGATTGTAGGTGTGTGAGGCCTGGTGCCCGGCAGAGGGAGTTGGGCACAAAGGATGGCCTGTTTCCAGGGGTAAGTAAAGTCAGCTCCCCAGGTGCCTGATGTAAGTTTTTAGGAGGCCTTTGGCCCTCCAAGTGAAGCCAGGCTTCCAGCTTGTGGCAGCTTGCATCTGGAAGAAATCCTGTTTCGTTCGGGATTGTAGGTGGCCGAGGCCAGGTGCCCAGCAGACGGAGTTGGGCACAAAGGATGGGCTGTTTCCAGGGGTAAGTAAAGTCAGCTGCCCAGGTGCCTGATGTCAGTTTGTAGGAGGCCTTTGGCCCTCCAAGTGAAGCCAGGCTTCCTGCTTGTGGCAGCTTGCATCTGGAAGAAATCCTGTTCCGTTCGGGATTGTAGGTGGCCGGAGCTGGGTGCCCGGCAGAGGGAGTTGGACACAAAGGATGGGCTGTTTCCAGGGGTAAGTAAAGTCAGCTGCCCAGGTGCCTGATGTCAGTTTGTAGGAGGCCTTTGGCCCTCCATGATAAGCCAGGTTTCCTGCTTGTGGCAGCTTGCATCTGGAAGAAATCCTGTTCCGTTCGGGATTATAGGTGGCCAAGGCCTGGTGTCCGGCAGAGGGAGTTGGGCACAAAGGATGGGCTGTTTCCAGGGGTAAGTAAAGTCAGCTGCCCAGGTGCCTGATGTCAGTTTGTAGGAGGCCTTTGGCACTCCAAGGGAAGCTTGTCTTCCTCTTTGTGGCAGCTTGGATCTGGAAGAAATCCTTTTCCGTTCGGGATTGTAGGTGGGTGAGGCCTGGTGCCCGGCAGAGGGAGTTGGGCACAAAGGATGGCCTGTTTCCAGGGGTAAGTAAAGTCAGCTGCCCAGGTGCCTGATGTCAGTTTGTAGGAGGCCTTTGGCGCTCCAACGGAATCCAGGCTTCCTGCTTGTGGCAGCTTGCATCGGGAAGTAATCCTGTTCTGTCGGGATTGTAGGTGGCCGGAGCTTTGGATCCGGCAGAGGGAGTTGGGCACAAACGATGGGCTGTTTCCAGGGGTAAATACAGTCAGCTGCCCAGGTGCCTGATGTCAGTTTGTAGGAGGACTTTGGCCCTCCATGGGAAGCCAGGTTTCCTGCTTGTGGCAGCTTGTATCTGGAAGAAATCCTGTTCCATTCGGGATTGTAGGTGGCCGAGGCCAGGTGCCCGGCAGAGGGAGTTGGGCACAAACGATGGCCTGTTTCCAGGGGTAAGTAAAATCAGCTCCCCAGGTGCCTGATGTAAGTTTTTATGAGGCCTTTGGCCATCCAAGTGAAGCCAGGCTTCCAGTTTGTGGCAGCTTTCATCTGGAAGAAATCCTGTTTTGTTCGGGATTGTAGGTGACCGAGGCAAGGTACCCAGCAGAGGGAGTTGGGCACAAAGGATGGGCTGTTTCCAGGGGTAAGTAAAGTCAGCTGCCCAGGTGCCTGATGTCAGTTTGTAGGAGGCCTTTGGCCCTCCATGGGAAGCCAGGCTTCCAGCTTGTGGCAGCTTGCATCTGGAAGAAATCCTGTTCCGTTCTGGATTGCAGGTGGCCGGAGCTGGGTGCCCGGCAGAGGGAGTTGGACACAAAGGATGGGCTGTTTCCAGGGGTAAGTAAAGTCAGCTGCCCAGGTGCCTGATGTCAGTTTGTAGGAGGCCTTTGGCCCTCCATGATAAGCCAGGTTTCCTGCTTGTGGCAGCTTGCATCTGGAAGAAATCCTGTTACGTTCGGGATTGTAGGTGGCCAAGGCCTGGTGCCCGGCAGAGGGAGTTGGGCACAAAGGATGGCCTGTTTCCAGGGGTAAGTAAAGTCAGCTCCCCAGATTCCTGATGTAAGTTTCTAGTAGGCCTTTGGCGCTCCAAGGGAAGCAAGTCTTCCTGTTCAAGGCAGATTGCATCTGGAAGAAATCCTGTTCCGTTCGGGATTGTAGGTGGCCGAGGCCAGTTGCCCGGCTGAGAGAGTTGGGCACAAAGGATGGCCTGTTTCCAGGGGTAAGTAAAGTCAGCTGCCCAGGTGCCTGATGTCAGTTTGCAGGTGGCTATTGGTCCTGCATGGAAAGCCCGGCTTTCAAGTTGTGGCAGCTTGCATCGGGAAGTATTGTAGGTGGCCGAGGCCAGGTGCCCCGGAGAGGGAGTTGGGCACAAAGGATGGGCTGTTTCCAGGGGTAAGTAAAGTCAGCTGCCCAGGTTCCTGATGTCAGTTTGTAGGAGGACTTTGGCCTTTAAAAGGGAAGCCAGGCTTCCACTTTGTGGCAGCTTGCATCTGGAAGAAATCCTGTTTCGTTCGGGATTGTAGGTGGCCGAGGCCTGGTGCCCGGCAGAGGGAGTTGGGCACAAAATGATGGCCTGTTTCATGAGGAAAGTAAAGTCAGCTGGTCAGGTGCCTGATGTCAGTTTGTAGGAGGCCTTTGGCCCTCCATGGGAAGCCAGGCTTCCTGCCTGTGGCAGCTTGCATCTGGAAGAAATCCTGTTTCGTTCGGGATTGTAGGTAGCCGGAGCTACATGCAAGGCTGGGAGAGCAGGGAACAAAGGATGACCTGTTTTTTAGGAGTAAGTAAAGTCAGCGGCCCAGGTGCCTGATGTCAGTTTGTCGGTGACCTTTGGCCCTCTAACGGAAGCAAGTCTTCCAGTTTGTGGCAGTTTGCATCTGGAAGAAGTGCTGTTCCGTTCGGGATTGTAGGTGGCCGAGGCCAGGTGCCCGGCAGAGGGAGTTGGGCACAAAGGATGGCCTGTTTCCAGGGGTAAGTAAAGTCAGCTGCCCAGTGCCTGATGTCAGTTTAAAGGTGGCTATTGGTCCTCCATGGAAAGCATGGCTTCCAGCTTGTGGCAGCATGCATCGGGAAGTAATCCTGTTCCGTTCGGGATTGTAGGCGTCTGAGGCCCGGTGCCCAGCAGAGGGATTTGGGCACAAATGATGGCCTGTTTCATGAGGAAAGTAAAGTCAGCTGCCCAGGTGTATGATGTAAGTTTCTAGTAGGCCTTTGGCGCTCCAAGGGAAGCAAATCTTCCTGTTCAAGGCAGATTGCATCTGGAAGAAATGCTGTTCCGTTCGGGATTGTAGGTGGCCGAGGCCAGTTGCCCGGCTGAGAGAGTTGGGCACAAAGGATGGCCTGTTTCCAGGGGTAAGTAAAGTCAGCTGCCCAGGTGCCTGATGTCAGTTTTAAAGGTGGCTATTGGTCCTGCATGGAAAGCCCGGCTTCCAAGTTGTGGCAGCTTGCATCGGGAAGTAATCCTGTTCTGTTCGGGATTGTAGGTGGCCGAGGCCAGGTGCACGGCAGAGGGAGTTGGGCACAAATGATGGGCCTGTTTCATGAGGAAAGAAAAGTCAGCTGCTGCCCAGGTGCCTGATGTCAGTTTGTAGGAGGCCTTTGGCGCTCCAACGGGAATCCAGGCTTCCTGCTTGTGGCAGCTTGCATCGGGAAGTAATCCTGTTCCGTTCGGGATTGCAGGAGGCCGGAGCTGGGTGCCCGGCAGAGGGAGTTGGACACAAAGGATGGGCTGTTTCCAGGGGTAAGTAAAGTCAGCTGCCCAGGTGCCTGATGTCAGTTTGTAGGAGGCTCTTTGGCCCTCCATGATAAGCCAGGTTTTCCTGCTTGTGGCAGCTTGCATCTGGAAGAAATCCTGTTCCGTTCGGGATTATAGGTGGCCAAGGCCTGGTGCCCGGCAGAGGGAGTTGGGCACAAAAGGATGGCCTGTTTCCAGAAGTAAGTAAAGTCAGCTGTCTAGGTGCCTGATGTCAGTTTGTAGGAGGCCTTTGGCACTCCAAGGGAAGCTTGTCTTCCTGTTTGTGGCAGCTTGCAACTGGAAGAAATCATTTTCCGTTCGGGATTGTAGGTGGGTGAGGCCTGGTGCCCGGCAGAGGGAGTTGGGCACAAAGGATGGGCTGTTTCCAGGGGTAAGTAAAGTCAGCTCCCCAGGTGCCTGATGTAAGTTTTTAGGATGCCTTTGGCCCTCCAAGTGAAGCCAGGCTTCCAGCTTGTGGCAGCTTGCATCTGGAAGAAATCCTGTTTCGTTCGGGATTGTAGGTGGCCGAGGCCAGGTGCCCAGCAGAGGGGAGTTGGGCACAAAGGATGGGCTGTTTCCAGGGGTAAGTAAAGTCAGCTGCCAAGGTGCCTGATGTCAGTTTGTAGGAGGCCTTTGGCACTCCAAGGGAAGCTTGTCTTCCTGTTTGTGGCAGCTTGGATCTGGAAGAAATCCTTTTCCGTTCGGGATTGTAGGTGGGTGAGGCCTGGTGCCCGGCAGAGGGAGTTGGGCACAAAGGATGGCCTGTTTCCAGGGGTAAGTAAAGTCAGCTGCCCAGGTGCCTGATGTCAGTTTGTAGGAGGCCTTTGGCGCTCCAACGGAATCCAGGCTTCCTGCTTGTGGCAGCTTGCATCGGGAAGTAATCCTGTTCTGTTCGGGATTGTAGGTGGCCGGAGCTGTGGATCCGGCAGAGGGAGTTGGGCACAAACGATGGGCTGTTTCTAGGGGTAAATACAGTCAGCTGCCCAGGTGCCTGATGTCAGTTTGTAGGAGGACTTTGGCCCTCCATGGGAAGCCAGGTTTCCTGCTTGTGGCAGCTTGTATCTGGAAGAAATCCTGTTCCGTTCGGGATTGTAGGTGGCCGAGGCCAGGTGCCCGGCAGAGGGAGTTGGGCACAAACGATGGCCTGTTTCCAGGGGTAAGTAAAATCAGCTCCCCAGGTGCCTGATGTAAGTTTTTTATGAGGCCTTTGGCCAATCCAAGTGAAGCCCAGGCTTCCAGTTTGTGGCAGCTTGCATCTGGAAGAAATCCTGTTTTGTTCGGGATTGTAGGTGACCGAGGCAAGGTGCCCAGCAGAGGGAGTTAGGCACAAAGGATGGGCTGTTTCCAGGGGTAAGTAAAGTCAGCTGCCCAGGTGCCTGATGTCAGTTTGTAGGAGGCCTTTGGCCCTCCATGGGAAGCCAGGCTTCCAGCTTGTGGCAGCTTGCATCTGGAAGAAATCCTGTTCCGTTCTGGATTGCAGGTGGCCGGAGCTGGGTGCCCGGCAGAGGGAGTTGGACACAAAGGATGGGCTGTTTCCAGGGGTAAGTAAAGTCAGCTGCCCAGGTGCCTGATGTCAGTTTGTAGGAGGCCTTTGGCCCTCCATGATAAGCCAGGTTTCCTGCTTGTGGCAGCTTGGATCTGGAAGAAATCCTGTTCCGTTCGGGATTGTAGGTGGCCAAGGCCTGGTGCCCGGCAGAGGGAGTTGGGCACAAAGGATGGCCTGTTTCCAGGGGTAAGTAAAGTCAGCTCCCCAGATTCCTGATGTAAGTTTCTAGTAGGCCTTTGGCGCTCCAAGGGAAGCAAGTCTTCCTGTTCAAGGCAGATTGCATCTGGAAGAAATCCTGTTCCGTTCGGGATTGTAGGTGGCCGAGGCCAGTTGCCCGGCTGAGAGAGTTGGGGCACAAAGGATGGCCTGTTTCCAGGGGTAAGTAAAGTCAGCTGCCCAGGTGCCTGATGTCAGTTTGCAGGTGGCTATTGGTCCTGCATGGAAAGCCCGGCTTCCAAGTTGTGGCAGCTTGCATCGGGAAGTAATCCTGTTCTGTTCGGGATTGTAGGTGGCCGAGGCCAGGTGCCCAGGAGAGGGAGTTGGGCACAAAAGGATGGGCTGTTTCCAGGGGTAAGTAAAGTCAGCTGCCCAGGTTCCTGATGTCAGTTTGTAGGAGGACTTTGGCCTTTAAAGGGAAGCCAGGCTTCCACTTTGTGGCAGCTTGCATCTGGAAGAAATCCTGTTTCGTTCGGGATTGTAGGTGGCCGAGGCCTGGTGCCCGGCAGAGGGAGTTGGGCACAAATGATGGCCTGTTTCATGAGGAAAGTAAAGTCAGCTGGTCAGGTGCCTGATGTCAGTTTGTAGGAGGCCTTTGGCCCTCCATGGGAAGCCAGGCTTCCTGCCTGTGGCAGCTTGCATCTGGAAGAAATCCTGTTTCGTTCGGGATTGTAGGTAGCCGGAGCTAACATGCAAGGCTGGGAGAGCAGGGAACAAAGGATGACCTGTTTTTAGAAGTAAGTAAAGTCAGCGGCCCAGGTGCCTGATGTCAGTTTGTCGGTGACCTTTGGCCCTCTAACGGAAGCAAGTCTTCCAGTTTGTGGCAGTTTGCATCTGGAAGAAGTGCTGTTCCGTTCGGGATTTTAGGTGGCCGAGGCCAGGTGCCCGGCAGAGGGAGTTGGGCACAAAGGATGGCCTGTTTCCAGAAGTAAGTAAAGTCAGCTGCCCAGGTGCCTGATGTCAGTTTAAAGGTGGCTATTGGTCCTCCATGGAAAGCATGGCTTCCAGCTTGTGGCAGCATGCATCGGGAAGTAATCCTGTTCCGTTCGGGATTGTAGGCGTCTGAGGCCCGGTGCCCAGCAGAGGGATTTGGGCACAAATGATGGCCTGTTTCATGAGGAAAGTAAAGTCAGCTGCCCAGGTGTATGATGTAAGTTTCTAGTAGGCCTTTGGCGCTCCAAGGGAAGCAAATCTTCCTGTTCAAGGCAGATTGCATCTGGAAGAAATCCTGTTCCGTTCGGGATTGTAGGTGGCCGAGGCCAGTTGCCCGGCTGAGAGAGTTGGGCACAAAGGATGGCCTGTTTCCAGGGGTAAGTAAAGTCAGCTGCCCAGGTGCCTGATGTCAGTTTAAAGGTGGCTATTGGTCCTGCATGGAAAGCCCGGCTTCCAAGTTGTGGCAGCTTGCATCGGGAAGTAATCCTGTTCTGTTCGGGATTGTAGGTGGCCGAGGCCAGGTGCCCGGCAGAGGGAGTTGGGCACAAATGATGGCCTGTTTCATGAGGAAAGAAAAGTCAGCTGCCCAGGTGCCTGATGTCAGTTTGTAGGAGGCCTTTGGCGCTCCAACGGAATCCAGGCTTCCTGCTTGTGGCAGCTTGCATCGGGAAGTAATCCTGTTCCGTTCGGGATTGCAGGAGGCCGGAGCTGGGTGCCCGGCAGAGGGAGTTGGACACAAAGGATGGGCTGTTTCCAGGGGTAAGTAAAGTCAGCTGGCCAGGTGCCTGATGTCAGTTTTTAGGAGGCCTTTGGCCCTCCATGGGAAGCCAGGCTTCCTGCCTGTGGCAGCTTGCATCTGGAAGAAATCCTGTTTCGTTCGGGATTGTAGGTAGCCGGAGCTACATGCAAGGCTGGGAGAGCAGGGAACAAAGGATGACCTGTTTTTTGGAGTAAGTAAAGTCAGCGGCCCAGGTGCCTGATGTCAGTTTGTAGGTGACCTTTGGCCCTCCAACGGAAGCAAGTCTTCCAGTTTGTGGCAGTTTGCATCTGGAAGAAATGCTGTTCCGTTCGGGATTGTAGGTGGCCGAGGCCAGGTGCCCGGCTGAGGGAGTTGGGCACAAAGGATGGCCTGTTTCCAGGGGTAAGTAAAGTCAGCTGCCCAGGTGCCTGATGTCAGTTTAAAGGTGGCTATTGGTCCTCCATGGAAAGCATGGCTTCCAGCTTGTGGCAGCTTGCATCGGGAAGTAATCCTGTTCCGTTCGGGATTGTAGGCGGCTGAGGCCCGGTGCCCAGCAGAGGGATTTGGGCACAAATGATGGCCTGTTTCATGAGGAAACTAAAGTCAGCTGCACAGGTGCATGATGTCAGTTTGTAGGAGGCCTTTGGTCCTCCATGGGGAGCCAGGCTTCGAGCTTGTGGCAGCTTGCATCAGGAAGAAATCCTGTTCCGTTCGGGATTGTAGGTGGCCGATGCCAGGTGCCCGGCAGAGGGAGTTGGGCACAAAGCATGGCCTGTTTCCAGGGGTAAGTAAAGTCAGCTGCCCAGGTGCCTGATGTCAGTTTGTAGGAGGCCTTTGGCCCTCCATGGGAAGCCACGTTTCCAGCTTGTGGCAGCTTGCATCTGGAAGAACTCCTGTTCCGTTCGGGATTGTAGGTGGCCGAGGCCAGGTGCCCGGCAGAGGGAGTTCGGCACAAAGGATGGCCTGTTTCCAGAAGTAAGTAAAGTCAGCGGCCCAGGTGCCTGATGTCAGTTTGTAGGAGGCCTTTGGCGCTCCAACAGAAGCCAGGCTTCCTGCTTGTGGCAGCTTGCATCTCGAAGAAATCCTGTTCTGTTCGGGATTGTAGGTGGCCGGAGCTGTGGGACCGGCAGAGGGAGATGGGCACAAATGATGGCCTGTTTCCAGGGGTAAGTAAAGTCAGCTGCCCAGGTGCCTGATGTCAGTTTGTAGGAGGCCTTTGGCCCTCCAAGGGAAGCAAGTCTTCCTGTTCAAGGCAGCTTGCATCTGGAAGTAATACTGTTCCGTTCGGGATTGTAGGTGGCCGAGCCCAGTAGCCCGGCTGAGAGAGTTGGGCACAAATGATGTCCTGTTTCCAGAAGTAAGTTAAGTCAGCTGCCCAGGTGCCTGATGTCAGTTTGTAGGAGGCCTTTGGCCCTCCATGATAAGCCAGGTTTCCTGCTTGTGGCAGCTTGCATCTGGAAGAAATCCTGTTCCGTTCAGGATTGTAGGTGGCCAAGGCCTGGTGCCCGGCAGAGGGAGTTGGGCACAAAGGATGGCCTGTTTCCAGGGGTAAGTAAAGTCAGCTGCCCAGGTGCCTGATGTCAGTTTGTAGGAGGCCTTTGGCCCTCCATGATAAGCCAGGTTTCCTGCTTGTGGCAGCTTGCATCTGGAAGAAATCCTGTTTCGTTCGGGATTGTAGGTGGCCGAGGCCAGGTGCCCGGCAGAGGGAGTTTGGCACCAAGGATGGCCTGTTTCCAGGGGTAAGTAAAGTCAGCTGCCCAGGTGCCTGATGTCAGTTTGTAGGAGGCCTTTGGCGCTCCAACGGAATCCAGGCTTCCTGCTTGTGGCAGCTTGCATCGGGAAGTAATCCTGTTCTGTTCGGGATTGTAGGTGGCCGGAGCTGTGGATCCGGCAGAGGGAGTTGGGCACAAACGATGGGCTGTTTCTAGGGGTAAATACAGTCAGCTGCCCAGGTGCCTGATGTCAGTTTGTAGGAGGACTTTGGCCCTCCATGGGAAGCCAGGCTTCCAGCTTGTGGCAGCTTGTATCTGGAAGAAATCCTGTTCCGTTCGGGATTGTAGGTGGCCGAGGCCAGGTGCCCGGCAGAGGGAGTTGGGCACAAACGATGGCCTGTTTCCAGGGGTAAGTAAAATCAGCTCCCCAGGTGCCTGATGTAAGTTTTTATGAGGCCTTTGGCCATCCAAGTGAAGCCAGGCTTCCAGTTTGTGGCAGCTTGCATCTGGAAGAAATCCTGTTTTGTTCGGGATTGTAGGTGACCGAGGCAAGGTGCCCAGCAGAGGGAGTTGGGCACAAAGGATGGGCTGTTTCCAGGGGTAAGTAAAGTCAGCTGCCCAGGTGCCTGATGTCAGTTTGTAGGAGGCCTTTGGCCCTCCATGGGAAGCCAGGCTTCCAGCTTGTGGCAGCTTGCATCTGGAAGAAATCCTGTTCCGTTCTGGATTGCAGGTGGCCGGAGCTGGGTGCCCGGCAGAGGGAGTTGGACACAAAGGATGGGCTGTTTCCAGGGGTAAGTAAAGTCAGCTGCCCAGGTGCCTGATGTCAGTTTGTAGGAGGCCTTTGGCCCTCCATGATAAGCCAGGTTTCCTGCTTGTGGCAGCTTGCATCTGGAAGAAATCCTGTTCCGTTCGGGATTGTAGGTGGCCAAGGCCTGGTGCCCGGCAGAGGGAGTTGGGCACAAAGGATGGCCTGTTTCCAGGGGTAAGTAAAGTCAGCTCCCCAGATTCCTGATGTAAGTTTCTAGTAGGCCTTTGGCGCTCCAAGGGAAGCAAGTCTTCCTGTTCAAGGCAGATTGCATCTGGAAGAAATCCTGTTCCGTTCGGGATTGTAGGTGGCCGAGGCCAGTTGCCCGGCTGAGAGAGTTGGGCACAAAGGATGGCCTGTTTCCAGGGGTAAGTAAAGTCAGCTGCCCAGGTGCCTGATGTCAGTTTGCAGGTGGCTATTGGTCCTGCATGGAAAGCCCGGCTTCCAAGTTGTGGCAGCTTGCATCGGGAAGTAATCCTGTTCTGTTCGGGATTGTAGGTGGCCGAGGCCAGGTGCCCAGGAGAGGGAGTTGGGCACAAAGGATGGGCTGTTTCCAGGGGTAAGTAAAGTCAGCTGCCCAGGTTCCTGATGTCAGTTTGTAGGAGGACTTTGGCCTTTAAAGGGAAGCCAGGCTTCCACTTTGTGGCAGCTTGCATCTGGAAGAAATCCTGTTTCGTTCGGGATTGTAGGTGGCCGAGGCCTGGTGCCCGGCAGAGGGAGTTGGGCACAAATGATGGCCTGTTTCATGAGGAAAGTAAAGTCAGCTGGTCAGGTGCCTGATGTCAGTTTGTAGGAGGCCTTTGGCCCTCCATGGGAAGCCAGGCTTCCTGCCTGTGGCAGCTTGCATCTGGAAGAAATCCTGTTTCGTTCGGGATTGTAGGTAGCCGGAGCTACATGCAAGGCTGGGAGAGCAGGGAACAAAGGATGACCTGTTTTTAGAAGTAAGTAAAGTCAGCGGCCCAGGTGCCTGATGTCAGTTTGTCGGTGACCTTTGGCCCTCTAACGGAAGCAAGTCTTCCAGTTTGTGGCAGTTTGCATCTGGAAGAAGTGCTGTTCCGTTCGGGATTTTAGGTGGCCGAGGCCAGGTGCCCGGCAGAGGGAGTTGGGCACAAAGGATGGCCTGTTTCCAGAAGTAAGTAAAGTCAGCTGCCCAGGTGCCTGATGTCAGTTTAAAGGTGGCTATTGGTCCTCCATGGAAAGCATGGCTTCCAGCTTGTGGCAGCATGCATCGGGAAGTAATCCTGTTCCGTTCGGGATTGTAGGCGTCTGAGGCCCGGTGCCCAGCAGAGGGATTTGGGCACAAATGATGGCCTGTTTCATGAGGAAAGTAAAGTCAGCTGCCCAGGTGTATGATGTAAGTTTCTAGTAGGCCTTTGGCGCTCCAAGGGAAGCAAATCTTCCTGTTCAAGGCAGATTGCATCTGGAAGAAATCCTGTTCCGTTCGGGATTGTAGGTGGCCGAGGCCAGTTGCCCGGCTGAGAGAGTTGGGCACAAAGGATGGCCTGTTTCCAGGGGTAAGTAAAGTCAGCTGCCCAGGTGCCTGATGTCAGTTTAAAGGTGGCTATTGGTCCTGCATGGAAAGCCCGGCTTCCAAGTTGTGGCAGCTTGCATCGGGAAGTAATCCTGTTCTGTTCGGGATTGTAGGTGGCCGAGGCCAGGTGCCCGGCAGAGGGAGTTGGGCACAAATGATGGCCTGTTTCATGAGGAAAGAAAAGTCAGCTGCCCAGGTGCCTGATGTCAGTTTGTAGGAGGCCTTTGGCGCTCCAACGGAATCCAGGCTTCCTGCTTGTGGCAGCTTGCATCGGGAAGTAATCCTGTTCCGTTCGGGATTGCAGGAGGCCGGAGCTGGGTGCCCGGCAGAGGGAGTTGGACACAAAGGATGGGCTGTTTCCAGGGGTAAGTAAAGTCAGCTGGCCAGGTGCCTGATGTCAGTTTTTAGGAGGCCTTTGGCCCTCCATGGGAAGCCAGGCTTCCTGCCTGTGGCAGCTTGCATCTGGAAGAAATCCTGTTTCGTTCGGGATTGTAGGTAGCCGGAGCTACATGCAAGGCTGGGAGAGCAGGGAACAAAGGATGACCTGTTTTTTGGAGTAAGTAAAGTCAGCGGCCCAGGTGCCTGATGTCAGTTTGTAGGTGACCTTTGGCCCTCCAACGGAAGCAAGTCTTCCAGTTTGTGGCAGTTTGCATCTGGAAGAAATGCTGTTCCGTTCGGGATTGTAGGTGGCCGAGGCCAGGTGCCCGGCTGAGGGAGTTGGGCACAAAGGATGGCCTGTTTCCAGGGGTAAGTAAAGTCAGCTGCCCAGGTGCCTGATGTCAGTTTAAAGGTGGCTATTGGTCCTCCATGGAAAGCATGGCTTCCAGCTTGTGGCAGCTTGCATCGGGAAGTAATCCTGTTCCGTTCGGGATTGTAGGCGGCTGAGGCCCGGTGCCCAGCAGAGGGATTTGGGCACAAATGATGGCCTGTTTCATGAGGAAACTAAAGTCAGCTGCACAGGTGCATGATGTCAGTTTGTAGGAGGCCTTTGGTCCTCCATGGGGAGCCAGGCTTCGAGCTTGTGGCAGCTTGCATCAGGAAGAAATCCTGTTCCGTTCGGGATTGTAGGTGGCCGATGCCAGGTGCCCGGCAGAGGGAGTTGGGCACAAAGCATGGCCTGTTTCCAGGGGTAAGTAAAGTCAGCTGCCCAGGTGCCTGATGTCAGTTTGTAGGAGGCCTTTGGCCCTCCATGGGAAGCCACGTTTCCAGCTTGTGGCAGCTTGCATCTGGAAGAACTCCTGTTCCGTTCGGGATTGTAGGTGGCCGAGGCCAGGTGCCCGGCAGAGGGAGTTCGGCACAAAGGATGGCCTGTTTCCAGAAGTAAGTAAAGTCAGCGGCCCAGGTGCCTGATGTCAGTTTGTAGGAGGCCTTTGGCGCTCCAACAGAAGCCAGGCTTCCTGCTTGTGGCAGCTTGCATCTGGAAGAAATCCTGTTCTGTTCGGGATTGTAGGTGGCCGGAGCTGTGGGACCGGCAGAGGGAGATGGGCACAAATGATGGCCTGTTTCCAGGGGTAAGTAAAGTCAGCTGCCCAGGTGCCTGATGTCAGTTTGTAGGAGGCCTTTGGCCCTCCAAGGGAAGCAAGTCTTCCTGTTCAAGGCAGCTTGCATCTGGAAGTAATACTGTTCCGTTCGGGATTGTAGGTGGCCGAGCCCAGTAGCCCGGCTGAGAGAGTTGGGCACAAATGATGTCCTGTTTCCAGAAGTAAGTTAAGTCAGCTGCCCAGGTGCCTGATGTCAGTTTGTAGGAGGCCTTTGGCCCTCCATGATAAGCCAGGTTTCCTGCTTGTGGCAGCTTGCATCTGGAAGAAATCCTGTTCCGTTCAGGATTGTAGGTGGCCAAGGCCTGGTGCCCGGCAGAGGGAGTTGGGCACAAAGGATGGCCTGTTTCCAGGGGTAAGTAAAGTCAGCTGCCCAGGTGCCTGATGTCAGTTTGTAGGAGGCCTTTGGCCCTCCATGATAAGCCAGGTTTCCTGCTTGTGGCAGCTTGCATCTGGAAGAAATCCTGTTTCGTTCGGGATTGTAGGTGGCCGAGGCCAGGTGCCCGGCAGAGGGAGTTTGGCACCAAGGATGGCCTGTTTCCAGGGGTAAGTAAAGTCAGCTGCCCAGGTGCCTGATGTCAGTTTGTAGGAGGCCTTTGGCCCTCCATGGGAAGCCAGGCTTCCAGCTTGTGGCAGCTTGCATCTGGAAGAAATCCTGTTCCGTTCTGGATTGCAGGTGGCCGGAGCTGGGTGCCCGGCAGAGGGAGTTGGACACAAAGGATGGGCTGTTTCCAGGGGTAAGTAAAGTCAGCTGCCCAGGTGCCTGATGTCAGTTTGTAGGAGGCCTTTGGCCCTCCATGATAAGCCAGGTTTCCTGCTTGTGGCAGCTTGGATCTGGAAGAAATCCTGTTCCGTTCGGGATTGTAGGTGGCCAAGGCCTGGTGCCCGGCAGAGGGAGTTGGGCACAAAGGATGGCCTGTTTCCAGGGGTAAGTAAAGTCAGCTCCCCAGATTCCTGATGTAAGTTTCTAGTAGGCCTTTGGCGCTCCAAGGGAAGCAAGTCTTCCTGTTCAAGGCAGATTGCATCTGGAAGAAATCCTGTTCCGTTCGGGATTGTAGGTGGCCGAGGCCAGTTGCCCGGCTGAGAGAGTTGGGCACAAAGGATGGCCTGTTTCCAGGGGTAAGTAAAGTCAGCTGCCCAGGTGCCTGATGTCAGTTTGCAGGTGGCTATTGGTCCTGCATGGAAAGCCCGGCTTCCAAGTTGTGGCAGCTTGCATCGGGAAGTAATCCTGTTCTGTTCGGGATTGTAGGTGGCCGAGGCCAGGTGCCCAGGAGAGGGAGTTGGGCACAAAGGATGGGCTGTTTCCAGGGGTAAGTAAAGTCAGCTGCCCAGGTTCCTGATGTCAGTTTGTAGGAGGACTTTGGCCTTTAAAGGGAAGCCAGGCTTCCACTTTGTGGCAGCTTGCATCTGGAAGAAATCCTGTTTCGTTCGGGATTGTAGGTGGCCGAGGCCTGGTGCCCGGCAGAGGGAGTTGGGCACAAATGATGGCCTGTTTCATGAGGAAAGTAAAGTCAGCTGGTCAGGTGCCTGATGTCAGTTTGTAGGAGGCCTTTGGCCCTCCATGGGAAGCCAGGCTTCCTGCCTGTGGCAGCTTGCATCTGGAAGAAATCCTGTTTCGTTCGGGATTGTAGGTAGCCGGAGCTACATGCAAGGCTGGGAGAGCAGGGAACAAAGGATGACCTGTTTTTAGAAGTAAGTAAAGTCAGCGGCCCAGGTGCCTGATGTCAGTTTGTCGGTGACCTTTGGCCCTCTAACGGAAGCAAGTCTTCCAGTTTGTGGCAGTTTGCATCTGGAAGAAGTGCTGTTCCGTTCGGGATTTTAGGTGGCCGAGGCCAGGTGCCCGGCAGAGGGAGTTGGGCACAAAGGATGGCCTGTTTCCAGGGGTAAGTAAAGTCAGCTGCCCAGGTGCCTGATGTCAGTTTAAAGGTGGCTATTGGTCCTCCATGGAAAGCATGGCTTCCAGCTTGTGGCAGTATGCATCGGGAAGTAATCCTGTTCCGTTCGGGATTGTAGGCGTCTGAGGCCCGGTGCCCAGCAGAGGGATTTGGGCACAAATGATGGCCTGTTTCATGAGGAAAGTAAAGTCAGCTGCCCAGGTGTATGATGTAAGTTTCTAGTAGGCCTTTGGCGCTTTAAGGGAAGCAAATCTTCCTGTTCAAGGCAGATTGCATCTGGAAGAAATCCTGTTCCGTTCGGGATTGTAGGTGGCCGAGGCCAGTTGCCCGGCTGAGAGAGTTGGGCACAAAGGATGGCCTGTTTCCAGGGGTAAGTAAAGTCAGCTGCCCAGGTGCCTGATGTCAGTTTAAAGGTGGCTATTGGTCCTGCATGGAAAGCCCGGCTTCCAAGTTGTGGCAGCTTGCATCGGGAAGTAATCCTGTTCTGTTCGGGATTGTAGGTGGCCGAGGCCAGGTGCCCGGCAGAGGGAGTTGGGCACAAATGATGGCCTGTTTCATGAGGAAAGAAAAGTCAGCTGCCCAGGTGCCTGATGTCAGTTTGTAGGAGGCCTTTGGCGCTCCAACGGAATCCAGGCTTCCTGCTTGTGGCAGCTTGCATCGGGAAGTAATCCTGTTCCGTTCGGGATTGCAGGAGGCCGGAGCTGGGTGCCCGGCAGAGGGAGTTGGACACAAAGGATGGGCTGTTTCCAGGGGTAAGTAAAGTCAGCTGGCCAGGTGCCTGATGTCAGTTTTTAGGAGGCCTTTGGCCCTCCATGGGAAGCCAGGCTTCCTGCCTGTGGCAGCTTGCATCTGGAAGAAATCCTGTTTCGTTCGGGATTGTAGGTAGCCGGAGCTACATGCAAGGCTGGGAGAGCAGGGAACAAAGGATGACCTGTTTTTTGGAGTAAGTAAAGTCAGCGGCCCAGGTGCCTGATGTCAGTTTGTAGGTGACCTTTGGCCCTCCAACGGAAGCAAGTCTTCCAGTTTGTGGCAGTTTGCATCTGGAAGAAATGCTGTTCCGTTCGGGATTGTAGGTGGCCGAGGCCAGGTGCCCGGCTGAGGGAGTTTGGCACAAAGGATGGCCTGTTTCCAGGGGTAAGTAAAGTCAGCTGCCCAGGTGCCTGATGTCAGTTTAAAGGTGGCTATTGGTCCTCCATGGAAAGCATGGCTTCCAGCTTGTGGCAGCTTGCATCGGGAAGTAATCCTGTTCCGTTCGGGATTGTAGGCGGCTGAGGCCCGGTGCCCAGCAGAGGGATTTGGGCACAAATGATGGCCTGTTTCATGAGGAAACTAAAGTCAGCTGCACAGGTGCATGATGTCAGTTTGTAGGAGGCCTTTGGTCCTCCATGGGGAGCCAGGCTTCGAGCTTGTGGCAGCTTGCATCAGGAAGAAATCCTGTTCCGTTCGGGATTGTAGGTGGCCGATGCCAGGTGCCCGGCAGAGGGAGTTGGGCACAAAGCATGGCCTGTTTCCAGGGGTAAGTAAAGTCAGCTGCCCAGGTGCCTGATGTCAGTTTGTAGGAGGCCTTTGGCCCTCCATGGGAAGCCACGTTTCCAGCTTGTGGCAGCTTGCATCTGGAAGAACTCCTGTTCCGTTCGGGATTGTAGGTGGCCGAGGCCAGGTGCCCGGCAGAGGGAGTTGGGCACAAAGAATGGCCTGTTTCCAGAAGTAAGTAAAGTCAGCGGCCCAGGTGCCTGATGTCAGTTTGTAGGAGGCCTTTGGCGCTCCAACGGAAGCCAGGCTTCCTGCTTGTGGCAGCTTGCATCTGGAAGAAATCCTGTTCTGTTCGGGATTGTAGGTGGCCGGAGCTGTGGGACCGGCAGAGGGAGATGGGCACAAATGATGGCCTGTTTCCAGGGGTAAGTAAAGTCAGCTGCCCAGGTGCCTGATGTCAGTTTGTAGGAGGCCTTTGGCCCTCCAAGGGAAGCAAGTCTTCCTGTTCAAGGCAGCTTGCATCTGGAAGTAATACTGTTCCGTTCGGGATTGTAGGTGGCCGAGCCCAGTAGCCCGGCTGAGAGAGTTGGGCACAAATGATGTCCTGTTTCCAGAAGTAAGTTAAGTCAGCTGCCCAGGTGCCTGATGTCAGTTTGTAGGAGGCCTTTGGCCCTCCATGATAAGCCAGGTTTCCTGCTTGTGGCAGCTTGCATCTGGAAGAAATCCTGTTCCGTTCAGGATTGTAGGTGGCCAAGGCCTGGTGCCCGGCAGAGGGAGTTGGGCACAAAGGATGGCCTGTTTCCAGGGGTAAGTAAAGTCAGCTGCCCAGGTGCCTGATGTCAGTTTGTAGGAGGCCTTTGGCCCTCCATGATAAGCCAGGTTTCCTGCTTGTGGCAGCTTGCATCTGGAAGAAATCCTGTTTCGTTCGGGATTGTAGGTGGCCGAGGCCAGGTGCCCGGCAGAGGGAGTTTGGCACCAAGGATGGCCTGTTTCCAGGGGTAAGTAAAGTCAGCTCCCCAGGTGCCTGATGTAAGTTTTTTGGAGGCCTTTGGCCCTCCAAGTGAAGCCAGGCTTCCAGCTTGTGGCAGCTTGCATCTGGAAGAAATCCTGTTTCGTTCGGGATTGTAGGTGGCCGAGGCCAGGTGCCCAGCAGAGGGAGTTGGGCACAAAGGATGGGCTTTTTCCAGGGGTAAGTAAAGTCAGCTGCCCAGGTGCCTGATGTCAGTTTGTAGGAGGCCTTCGGCCCTCCATGGGAAGCCAGGCTTCCTGCTTGTGGCAGCTTGCATCTGGAAGAAATCCTGTTCCGTTCGGGATTGTAGGTGGCCGGAGCTGGGTGCCCGGCAGAGGGAGTTGGACACAGAGGATGGGCTGTTTCCAGGGGTAAGTAAAGTCAGCTGCCCAGGTGCCTGATGTCAGTTTGTAGGAGGCTTTTGGCCCTCCGTGATAAGCCAGGTTTCCTGCATGTGGCAGCTTGCATCTGGAAGAAATCCTGTTCCGTTCGGGATTGTAGGTGGCCAAGGCCTGGTGCCCGGCAGAGGGAGTTGGGCACAAAGGATGGCCTGTTTCCAGGGGTAAGTAAAGTCAGCGGCCCAGGTGCCTGATGTCAGCTTGTAGGAGGCCTTTGGCGCTACAACGGAAGCCAGGCTTCCTGCTTGTGGCAGCTTGCATCTGGAAGAAATCCTGTTCTGTTCGGGATTGTAGGTGGCCGGAGCTGTGTGCCCGGCTGAGGGAGTTGGGCACAAAGGATGGGCTGTTTCCAGGGGTAAGTACAGTCAGCTGTCCAGGTGCCTGATGTCAGTTTGTAGGAGGCCTTTGGCCCTCCATGGGAAGCCAGGTTTCCTGCTTGTGGCAGCTTGCATCTGGAAGAAATCCTGTTCCGTTCGGGATTGTAGGTGGCCGAGGCCAGGTGCCCGGCAGAGGGAGTTGGGCACAAAGGATGGCCTGTTTCCAGGGGTAAGTAAAGTCAGCTGTCTAGGTGCCTGATGTCAGTTTGTAGGAGGCCTTTGGCCCTCCAAGGGAAGCTTGTCTTCTTGTTTTTGGCAGCTTGCATCTGGAAGAAATACTTTTCCGTTCGGGATTGTAGGTGGGTGAGGCCTGGTGCCTGGCAGAGGGAGTTGGGCACAAAGGATGGCCTGTTTCCAGGGGTAAGTAAAGTCAGCTGCCCAGGTGTCTGATGTCAGTTTGTAGGAGGCCTTTGGCCCTCCAAGTGAAGCCACGTTTCCAGCTTGTGGCAGCTTGCATCTGGAAGAAATCCTGTTCCGTTCGGGATTGTAGGTGGCCGAGTCCAGGTGCCCGGCAGAGGGAGTTGGGCACAAAGGATGGCCTATTTCCAGAAGTAAGTAAATTCAGCGGCCCAGGTGCCTGATGTCAGTTTGTAGGAGGCCTTTGGCGCTCCAACGGAAGCCAGGCTTCCTGCTTGTGGCAGCTTGCATCTGGAAGAAATCCTGTTCTGTTCGGGATTGTAGGTGGCCGGAGCTGTGGTACCGGCAGAGGGAGATGGGCACAAATGATGGCCTGTTTCCAGGGGTAAGTAAAGTCAGCTGCCCAGGTGCCTGATGTCAGTTTGTAGGAGGCCTTTGGCCCTCCATGGGAAGCAAGTCTTCCTGTTCAGGGCAGCTTGCATCTGGAAGAAATGCTGTTCCGTTCGGGATTGTAGGTGGCCGAGGCCCAGTAGCCCGGCTGAGAGAGTTGGGCACAAATGATGTCCTGTTTCCAGAAGTAAGTTAAGTCAGCTGCCCAGGTGCCTGATGTCAGTTTGTAGGAGGCCTTTGGCCCTCCATGATAAGCCAGGTTTCCTGCTTGTGGCAGCTTGCATCTGGAAGAAATCCTGTTCCGTTCAGGATTGTAGGTGGCCGAGGCCTGGTGCCCGGCAGAGGGAGTTGGGCACAAAGGATGGCCTGTTTCCAGGGGTAAGTAAAGTCAGCTGCCCAGGTGCCTGATGTCAGTTTGTAGGAGGCCTTTGGCGCTCCAACGGAATCCAGGCTTCCTGCTTGTGGCAGCTTGCATCGGGAAGTAATCCTGTTCTGTTCGGGATTGTAGGTGGCCGGAGCTGTGGATCCGGCAGAGGGAGTTGGGCACAAACGATGGGCTGTTTCTAGGGGTAAATACAGTCAGCTGCCCAGGTGCCTGATGTCAGTTTGTAGGAGGACTTTGGCCCTCCATGGGAAGCCAGGGTTCCTGCTTGTGGCAGCTTGTATCTGGAAGAAATCCTGTTCCGTTCGGGATTGTAGGTGGCCGAGGCCAGGTGCCCGGCAGAGGGAGTTGGGCACAAACGATGGCCTGTTTCCAGGGGTAAGTAAAATCAGCTCCCCAGGTGCCTGATGTAAGTTTTTATGAGGCCTTTGGCCATCCAAGTGAAGCCAGGCTTCCAGTTTGTGGCAGCTTGCATCTGGAAGAAATCCTGTTTTGTTCGGGATTGTAGGTGACCGAGGCAAGGTGCCCAGCAGAGGGAGTTGGGCACAAAGGATGGGCTGTTTCCAGGGGTAAGTAAAGTCAGCTGCCCAGGTGCCTGATGTCAGTTTGTAGGAGGCCTTTGGCCCTCCATGGGAAGCCAGGCTTCCAGCTTGTGGCAGCTTGCATCTGGAAGAAATCCTGTTCCGTTCTGGATTGCAGGTGGCCGGAGCTGGGTGCCCGGCAGAGGGAGTTGGACACAAAGGATGGGCTGTTTCCAGGGGTAAGTAAAGTCAGCTGCCCAGGTGCCTGATGTCAGTTTGTAGGAGGCCTTTGGCCCTCCATGATAAGCCAGGTTTCCTGCTTGTGGCAGCTTGCATCTGGAAGAAATCCTGTTCCGTTCGGGATTGTAGGTGGCCAAGGCCTGGTGCCCGGCAGAGGGAGTTGGGCACAAAGGATGGCCTGTTTCCAGGGGTAAGTAAAGTCAGCTCCCCAGATTCCTGATGTAAGTTTCTAGTAGGCCTTTGGCGCTCCAAGGGAAGCAAGTCTTCCTGTTCAAGGCAGATTGCATCTGGAAGAAATCCTGTTCCGTTCGGGATTGTAGGTGGCCGAGGCCAGTTGCCCGGATGAGAGAGTTGGGCACAAAGGATGGCCTGTTTCCAGGGGTAAGTAAAGTCAGCTGCCCAGGTGCCTGATGTCAGTTTGCAGGTGGCTATTGGTCCTGCATGGAAAGCCCGGCTTCCAAGTTGTGGCAGCTTGCATCGGGAAGTAATCCTGTTCTGTTCGGGATTGTAGGTGGCCGAGGCCAGGTGCCCCGGAGAGGGAGTTGGGCACAAAGGATGGGCTGTTTCCAGGGGTAAGTAAAGTCAGCTGCCCAGGTTCCTGATGTCAGTTTGTAGGAGGACTTTGGCCTTTAAAGGGAAGCCAGGCTTCCACTTTGTGGCAGCTTGCATCTGGAAGAAATCCTGTTTCGTTCGGGATTGTAGGTGGCCGAGGCCTGGTGCCCGGCAGAGGGAGTTGGGCACAAATGATGGCCTGTTTCATGAGGAAAGTAAAGTCAGCTGGTCAGGTGCCTGATGTCAGTTTGTAGGAGGCCTTTGGCCCTCCATGGGAAGCCAGGCTTCCTGCCTGTGGCAGCTTGCATCTGGAAGAAATCCTGTTTCGTTCGGGATTGTAGGTAGCCGGAGCTACATGCAAGGCTGGGAGAGCAGGGAACAAAGGATGACCTGTTTTTAGGAGTAAGTAAAGTCAGCGGCCCAGGTGCCTGATGTCAGTTTGGCGGTGACCTTTGGCCCTCTAACGGAAGCAAGTCTTCCAGTTTGTGGCAGTTTGCATCTGGAAGAAGTGCTGTTCCGTTCGGGATTGTAGGTGGCCGAGGCCAGGTGCCCGGCAGAGGGAGTTGGGCACAAAGGATGGCCTGTTTCCAGGGGTAAGTAAAGTCAGCTGCCCAGGTGCCTGATGTCAGTTTAAAGGTGGCTATTGGTCCTCCATGGAAAGCATGGCTTCCAGCTTGTGGCAGCATGCATCGGGAAGTAATCCTGTTCCGTTCGGGATTGTAGGCGTCTGAGGCCCGGTGCCCAGCAGAGGGATTTGGGCACAAATGATGGCCTGTTTCATGAGGAAAGTAAAGTCAGCTGCCCAGGTGTATGATGTAAGTTTCTAGTAGGCCTTTGGCGCTCCAAGGGAAGCAAATCTTCCTGTTCAAGGCAGATTGCATCTGGAAGAAATCCTGTTCCGTTCGGGATTGTAGGTGGCCGAGGCCAGTTGCCCGGCTGAGAGAGTTGGGCACAAAGGATGGCCTGTTTCCAGGGGTAAGTAAAGTCAGCTGCCCAGGTGCCTGATGTCAGTTTAAAGGTGGCTATTGGTCCTGCATGGAAAGCCCGGCTTCCAAGTTGTGGCAGCTTGCATCGGGAAGTAATCCTGTTCTGTTCGGGATTGTAGGTGGCCGAGGCCAGGTGCACGGCAGAGGGAGTTGGGCACAAATGATGGCCTGTTTCATGAGGAAAGAAAAGTCAGCTGCCCAGGTGCCTGATGTCAGTTTGTAGGAGGCCTTTGGCGCTCCAACGGAATCCAGGCTTCCTGCTTGTGGCAGCTTGCATCGGGAAGTAATCCTGTTCCGTTCGGGATTGCAGGAGGCCGGAGCTGGGTGCCCGGCAGAGGGAGTTGGACACAAAGGATGGGCTGTTTCCAGGGGTAAGTAAAGTCAGCTGCCCAGGTGCCTGATGTCAGTTTGTAGGAGGCCTTTGGCCCTCCATGATAAGCCAGGTTTCCTGCTTGTGGCAGCTTGCATCTGGAAGAAATCCTGTTCCGTTCGGGATTATAGGTGGCCAAGGCCTGGTGCCCGGCAGAGGGAGTTGGGCACAAAGGATGGCCTGTTTCCAGAAGTAAGTAAAGTCAGCTGTCTAGGTGCCTGATGTCAGTTTGTAGGAGGCCTTTGGCACTCCAAGGGAAGCTTGTCTTCCTGTTTGTGGCAGCTTGCATCTGGAAGAAATCCTTTTCCGTTCGGGATTGTAGGTGGGTGAGGCCTGGTGCCCGGCAGAGGGAGTTGGGCACAAAGGATGGGCTGTTTCCAGGGGTAAGTAAAGTCAGCTCCCCAGGTGCCTGATGTAAGTTTTTAGGATGCCTTTGGCCCTCCAAGTGAAGCCAGGCTTCCAGCTTGTGGCAGCTTGCATCTGGAAGAAATCCTGTTTCGTTCGGGATTGTAGGTGGCCGAGGCCAGGTGCCCAGCAGAGGGAGTTGGGTACAAAGGATGGGCTGTTTCCAGGGGTAAGTAAAGTCAGCTGCCCAGGTGCCTGATGTCAGTTTGTAGGAGGCCTTTGGCACTCCAAGGGAAGCTTGTCTTCCTACTTGTGGCAGCTTGGATCTGGAAGAAATCCTTTTCCGTTCGGGATTGTAGGTGGGTGAGGCCTGGTGCCCGGCAGAGGGAGTTGGGCACAAAGGATGGCCTGTTTCCAGGGGTAAGTAAAGTCAGCTGCCCAGGTGCCTGATGTCAGTTTGTAGGAGGCCTTTGGCGCTCCAACGGAATCCAGGCTTCCTGCTTGTGGCAGCTTGCATCGGGAAGTAATCCTGTTCTGTTCGGGATTGTAGGTGGCCGGAGCTGTGGATCCGGCAGAGGGAGTTGGGCACAAACGATGGGCTGTTTCTAGGGGTAAATACAGTCAGCTGCCCAGGTGCCTGATGTCAGTTTGTAGGAGGACTTTGGCCCTCCATGGGAAGCCAGGTTTCCTGCTTGTGGCAGCTTGTATCTGGAAGAAATCCTGTTCCGTTCGGGATTGTAGGTGGCCGAGGCCAGGTGCCCGGCAGAGGGAGTTGGGCACAAACGATGGCCTGTTTCCAGGGGTAAGTAAAATCAGCTCCCCAGGTGCCTGATGTAAGTTTTTATGAGGCCTTTGGCCATCCAAGTGAAGCCAGGCTTCCAGTTTGTGGCAGCTTGCATCTGGAAGAAATCCTGTTCCGTTCGGGATTGTAGGTGACCGAGGCAAGGTGCCCAGCAGAGGGAGTTGGGCACAAAGGATGGGCTGTTTCCAGGGGTAAGTAAAGTCAGCTGCCCAGGTGCCTGATGTCAGTTTGTAGGAGGCCTTTGGCCCTCCATGGGAAGCCAGGCTTCCAGCTTGTGGCAGCTTGCATCTGGAAGAAATCCTGTTCCGTTCTGGATTGCAGGTGGCCGGAGCTGGGTGCCCGGCAGAGGGAGTTGGACACAAAGGATGGGCTGTTTCCAGGGGTAAGTAAAGTCAGCTGCCCAGGTGCCTGATGTCAGTTTGTAGGAGGCCTTTGGCCCTCCATGATAAGCCAGGTTTCCTGCTTGTGGCAGCTTGGATCTGGAAGAAATCCTGTTCCGTTCGGGATTGTAGGTGGCCAAGGCCTGGTGCCCGGCAGAGGGAGTTGGGCACAAAGGATGGCCTGTTTCCAGGGGTAAGTAAAGTCAGCTCCCCAGATTCCTGATGTAAGTTTCTAGTAGGCCTTTGGCGCTCCAAGGGAAGCAAGTCTTCCTGTTCAAGGCAGATTGCATCTGGAAGAAATCCTGTTCCGTTCGGGATTGTAGGTGGCCGAGGCCAGTTGCCCGGCTGAGAGAGTTGGGCACAAAGGATGGCCTGTTTCCAGGGGTAAGTAAAGTCAGCTGCCCAGGTGCCTGATGTCAGTTTGCAGGTGGCTATTGGTCCTGCATGGAAAGCCCGGCTTCCAAGTTGTGGCAGCTTGCATCGGGAAGTAATCCTGTTCTGTTCGGGATTGTAGGTGGCCGAGGCCAGGTGCCCAGGAGAGGGAGTTGGGCACAAAGGATGGGCTGTTTCCAGGGGTAAGTAAAGTCAGCTGCCCAGGTTCCTGATGTCAGTTTGTAGGAGGACTTTGGCCTTTAAAGGGAAGCCAGGCTTCCACTTTGTGGCAGCTTGCATCTGGAAGAAATCCTGTTTCGTTCGGGATTGTAGGTGGCCGAGGCCTGGTGCCCGGCAGAGGAAGTTGGGCACAAATGATGGCCTGTTTCATGAGGAAAGTAAAGTCAGCTGGTCAGGTGCCTGATGTCAGTTTGTAGGAGGCCTTTGGCCCACCATGGGAAGCCAGGCTTCCTGCCTGTGGCAGCTTGCATCTGGAAGAAATCCTGTTTCGTTCGGGATTGTAGGTAGCCGGAGCTACATGCAAGGCTGGGAGAGCAGGGAACAAAGGATGACCTGTTTTTAGAAGTAAGTAAAGTCAGCGGCCCAGGTGCCTGATGTCAGTTTGTCGGTGACCTTTGGCCCTCTAACGGAAGCAAGTCTTCCAGTTTGTGGCAGTTTGCATCTGGAAGAAGTGCTGTTCCGTTCGGGATTTTAGGTGGCCGAGGCCAGGTGCCCGGCAGAGGGAGTTGGGCACAAAGGATGGCCTGTTTCCAGGGGTAAGTAAAGTCAGCTGCCCAGGTGCCTGATGTCAGTTTGTAGGAGGCCTTTGGCCCTCCAAGTGAAGCCACATTTCCAGCTTGTGGCAGCTTGCATCTGGAAGAACTCCTGTTCCGTTCGGGATTGTAGGCGTCTGAGGCCCGGTGCCCAGCAGAGGGATTTGGGCACAAATGATGGCCTGTTTCATGAGGAAAGTAAAGTCAGCTGCCCAGGTGTATGATGTAAGTTTCTAGTAGGCCTTTGGCGCTCCAAGGGAAGCAAGTCTTCCTGTTCAAGGCAGATTGCATCTGGAAGAAATCCTGTTCCGTTCGGGATTGTAGGTGGCCGAGGCCAGTTGCCCGGCTGAGAGAGTTGGGCACAAAGGATGGCCTGTTTCCAGGGGTAAGTAAAGTCAGCTGCCCAGGTGCCTGATGTCAGTTTAAAGGTGGCTATTGGTCCTGCATGGAAAGCCCGGCTTCCAAGTTGTGGCAGCTTGCATCGGGAAGTAATCCTGTTCTGTTCGGGATTGTAGGTGGCCGAGGCCAGGTGCCCGGCAGAGGGAGTTGGGCACAAATGATGGCCTGTTTCATGAGGAAAGAAAAGTCAGCTGCCCAGGTGCCTGATGTCAGTTTGTAGGAGGCCTTTGGCGCTCCAACGGAATCCAGGCTTCCTGCTTGTGGCAGCTTGCATCGGGAAGTAATCCTGTTCCGTTCGGGATTGCAGGAGGCCGGAGCTGGGTGTCCGGCAGAGGGAGTTGGACACAAAGGATGGGCTGTTTCCAGGGGTAAGTAAAGTCAGCTGGCCAGGTGCCTGATGTCAGTTTTTAGGAGGCCTTTGGCCCTCCATGGGAAGCCAGGCTTCCTGCCTGTGGCAGCTTGCATCTGGAAGAAATCCTGTTTCGTTCGGGATTGTAGGTAGCCGGAGCTACATGCAAGGCTGGGAGAGCAGGGAACAAAGGATGACCTGTTTTTTGGAGTAAGTAAAGTCAGCGGCCCAGGTGCCTGATGTCAGTTTGTAGGTGACCTTTGGCCCTCCAACGGAAGCAAGTCTTCCAGTTTGTGGCAGTTTGCATCTGGAAGAAATGCTGTTCCGTTCGGGATTGTAGGTGGCCGAGGCCAGGTGCCCGGCTGAGGGAGTTGGGCACAAAGGATGGCCTGTTTCCAGGGGTAAGTAAAGTCAGCTGCCCAGGTGCCTGATGTCAGTTTAAAGGTGGCTATTGGTCCTCCATGGAAAGCATGGCTTCCAGCTTGTGGCAGCTTGCATCGGGAAGTAATCCTGTTCCGTTCGGGATTGTAGGCGGCTGAGGCCCGGTGCCCAGCAGAGGGATTTGGGCACAAATGATGGCCTGTTTCATGAGGAAACTAAAGTCAGCTGCACAGGTGCATGATGTCAGTTTGTAGGAGGCCTTTGGTCCTCCATGGGGAGCCAGGCTTCGAGCTTGTGGCAGCTTGCATCAGGAAGAAATCCTGTTCCGTTCGGGATTGTAGGTGGCCGATGCCAGGTGCCCGGCAGAGGGAGTTGGGCACAAAGCATGGCCTGTTTCCAGGGGTAAGTAAAGTCAGCTGCCCAGGTGCCTGATGTCAGTTTGTAGGAGGCCTTTGGCCCTCCATGGGAAGCCACGTTTCCAGCTTGTGGCAGCTTGCATCTGGAAGAACTCCTGTTCCGTTCGGGATTGTAGGTGGCCGAGGCCAGGTGCCCGGCAGAGGGAGTTGGGCACAAAGGATGGCCTGTTTCCAGAAGTAAGTAAAGTCAGCGGCCCAGGTGCCTGATGTCAGTTTGTAGGAGGCCTTTGGCGCTCCAACGGAAGCCAGGCTTCCTGCTTGTGGCAGCTTGCATCTGGAAGAAATCCTGTTCTGTTCGGGATTGTAGGTGGCCGGAGCTGTGGGACCGGCAGAGGGAGATGGGCACAAATGATGGCCTGTTTCCAGGGGTAAGTAAAGTCAGCTGCCCAGGTGCCTGATGTCAGTTTGTAGGAGGCCTTTGGCCCTCCAAGGGAAGCAAGTCTTCCTGTTCAAGGCAGCTTGCATCTGGAAGTAATACTGTTCCGTTCGGGATTGTAGGTGGCCGAGCCCAGTAGCCCGGCTGAGAGAGTTGGGCACAAA
Source organism: Chamaea fasciata (assembly GCF_029207755.1). NCBI lineage: Eukaryota > Metazoa > Chordata > Aves > Passeriformes > Sylviidae > Chamaea > Chamaea fasciata. The sequence continues at coordinate 88,690 of NW_027094323.1, forward strand.
TGATGGCCTGTTTCCAGAAGTAAGTAAAGTCAGCTGTCTAGGTGCCTGATGTCAGTTTGTAGGAGGCCTTTGGCACTCCAAGGGAAGCTTGTCTTCCTGTTTGTGGCAGCTTGCATCTGGAAGAAATCCTTTTCCGTTCGGGATTGTAGGTGGGTGAGGCCTGGTGCCCGGCAGAGGGAGTTGGGCACAAAGGATGGGCTGTTTCCAGGGGTAAGTAAAGTCAGCTCCCCAGGTGCCTGATGTAAGTTTTTAGGATGCCTTTGGCCCTCCAAGTGAAGCCAGGCTTCCAGCTTGTGGCAGCTTGCATCTGGAAGAAATCCTGTTTCGTTCGGGATTGTAGGTGGCCGAGGCCAGGTGCCCAGCAGAGGGAGTTGGGCACAAAGGATGGGCTGTTTCCAGGGGTAAGTAAAGTCAGCTGCCCAGGTGCCTGATGTCAGTTTGTAGGAGGCCTTTGGCACTCCAAGGGAAGCTTGTCTTCCTGTTTGTGGCAGCTTGGATCTGGAAGAAATCCTTTTCCGTTCGGGATTGTAGGTGGGTGAGGCCTGGTGCCCGGCAGAGGGAGTTGGGCACAAAGGATGGCCTGTTTCCAGGGGTAAGTAAAGTCAGCTGCCCAGGTGCCTGATGTCAGTTTGTAGGAGGCCTTTGGCGCTCCAACGGAATCCAGGCTTCCTGCTTGTGGCAGCTTGCATCGGGAAGTAATCCTGTTCTGTTCGGGATTGTAGGTGGCCGGAGCTGTGGATCCGGCAGAGGGAGTTGGGCACAAACGATGGGCTGTTTCTAGGGGTAAATACAGTCAGCTGCCCAGGTGCCTGATGTCAGTTTGTAGGAGGACTTTGGCCCTCCATGGGAAGCCAGGTTTCCTGCTTGTGGCAGCTTGTATCTGGAAGAAATCCTGTTCCGTTCGGGATTGTAGGTGGCCGAGGCCAGGTGCCCGGCAGAGGGAGTTGGGCACAAACGATGGCCTGTTTCCAGGGGTAAGTAAAATCAGCTCCCCAGGTGCCTGATGTAAGTTTTTATGAGGCCTTTGGCCATCCAAGTGAAGCCAGGCTTCCAGTTTGTGGCAGCTTGCATCTGGAAGAAATCCTGTTTTGTTCGGGATTGTAGGTGACCGAGGCAAGGTGCCCAGCAGAGGGAGTTGGGCACAAAGGATGGGCTGTTTCCAGGGGTAAGTAAAGTCAGCTGCCCAGGTGCCTGATGTCAGTTTGTAGGAGGCCTTTGGCCCTCCATGGGAAGCCAGGCTTCCAGCTTGTGGCAGCTTGCATCTGGAAGAAATCCTGTTCCGTTCTGGATTGCAGGTGGCCGGAGCTGGGTGCCCGGCAGAGGGAGTTGGACACAAAGGATGGGCTGTTTCCAGGGGTAAGTAAAGTCAGCTGCCCAGGTGCCTGATGTCAATTTGTAGGAGGCCTTTGGCCCTCCGTGATAAGCCAGGTTTCCTGCTTGTGGCAGCTTGCATCTGGAAGAAATCCTGTTCCGTTCGGGATTGTAGGTGGCCAAGGCCTGGTGCCCGGCAGAGGGAGTTGGGCACAAAGGATGGCCTGTTTCCAGGGGTAAGTAAAGTCAGCTCCCCAGATTCCTGATGTAAGTTTCTAGTAGGCCTTTGGCGCTCCAAGTGAAGCAAGTCTTCCTGTTCAAGGCAGATTGCATCTGGAAGAAATCCTGTTCCGTTCGGGATTGTAGGTGGCCGAGGCCAGTTGCCCGGCTGAGAGAGTTGGGCACAAAGGATGGCCTGTTTCCGGGGGTAAGTAAAGTCAGCTGCCCAGGTGCCTGATGTCAGTTTGCAGGTGGCTATTGGTCCTGCATGGAAAGCCCGGCTTCCAAGTTGTGGCAGCTTGCATCGGGAAGTAATCCTGTTCTGTTCGGGATTGTAGGTGGCCGAGGCCAGGTGCCCAGGAGAGGGAGTTGGGCACAAAGGATGGGCTGTTTCCAGGGGTAAGTAAAGTCAGCTGCCCAGGTTCCTGATGTCAGTTTGTAGGAGGACTTTGGCCTTTAAAGGGAAGCCAGGCTTCCACTTTGTGGCAGCTTGCATCTGGAAGAAATCCTGTTTCGTTCGGGATTGTAGGTGGCCGAGGCCTGGTGCCCGGCAGAGGAAGTTGGGCACAAATGATGGCCTGTTTCATGAGGAAAGTAAAGTCAGCTGGTCAGGTGCCTGATGTCAGTTTGTAGGAGGCCTTTGGCCCTCCATGGGAAGCCAGGCTTCCTGCCTGTGGCAGCTTGCATCTGGAAGAAATCCTGTTTCGTTCGGGATTGTAGGTAGCCGGAGCTACATGCAAGGCTGGGAGAGCAGGGAACAAAGGATGACCTGTTTTTAGAAGTAAGTAAAGTCAGCGGCCCAGGTGCCTGATGTCAGTTTGTCGGTGACCTTTGGCCCCCTAACGGAAGCAAGTCTTCCAGTTTGTGGCAGTTTGCATCTGGAAGAAGTGCTGTTCCGTTCGGGATTTTAGGTGGCCGAGGCCAGGTGCCCGGCAGAGGGAGTTGGGCACAAAGGATGGCCTGTTTCCAGGGGTAAGTAAAGTCAGCTGCCCAGGTGCCTGATGTCAGTTTAAAGGTGGCTATTGGTCCTCCATGGAAAGCATGGCTTCCAGCTTGTGGCAGCATGCATCGGGAAGTAATCCTGTTCCGTTCGGGATTGTAGGCGTCTGAGGCCCGGTGCCCAGCAGAGGGATTTGGGCACAAATGATGGCCTGTTTCATGAGGAAAGTAAAGTCAGCTGCCCAGGTGTATGATGTAAGTTTCTAGTAGGCCTTTGGCGCTCCAAGGGAAGCAAATCTTCCTGTTCAAGGCAGATTGCATCTGGAAGAAATCCTGTTCCGTTCGGGATTGTAGGTGGCCGAGGCCAGTTGCCCGGCTGAGAGAGTTGGGCACAAAGGATGGCCTGTTTCCAGGGGTAAGTAAAGTCAGCTGCCCAGGTGCCTGATGTCAGTTTAAAGGTGGCTATTGGTCCTGCATGGAAAGCCCGGCTTCCAAGTTGTGGCAGCTTGCATCGGGAAGTAATCCTGTTCTGTTCGGGATTGTAGGTGGCCGAGGCCAGGTGCCCGGCAGAGGGAGTTGGGCACAAATGATGGCCTGTTTCATGAGGAAAGAAAAGTCAGCTGCCCAGGTGCCTGATGTCAGTTTGTAGGAGGCCTTTGGCGCTCCAACGGAATCCAGGCTTCCTGCTTGTGGCAGCTTGCATCGGGAAGTAATCCTGTTCCGTTCGGGATTGCAGGAGGCCGGAGCTGGGTGCCCGGCAGAGGGAGTTGGACACAAAGGATGGGCTGTTTCCAGGGGTAAGTAAAGTCAGCTGGCCAGGTGCCTGATGTCAGTTTTTAGGAGGCCTTTGGCCCTCCATGGGAAGCCAGGCTTCCTGCCTGTGGCAGCTTGCATCTGGAAGAAATCCTGTTTCGTTCGGGATTGTAGGTAGCCGGAGCTACATGCAAGGCTGGGAGAGCAGGGAACAAAGGATGACCTGTTTTTTGGAGTAAGTAAAGTCAGCGGCCCAGGTGCCTGATGTCAGTTTGTAGGTGACCTTTGGCCCTCCAACGGAAGCAAGTCTTCCAGTTTGTGGCAGTTTGCATCTGGAAGAAATGCTGTTCCGTTCGGAATTGTAGGTGGCCGAGGCCAGGTGCCCGGCTGAGGGAGTTGGGCACAAAGGATGGCCTGTTTCCAGGGGTAAGTAAAGTCAGCTGCCCAGGTGCCTGATGTCAGTTTAAAGGTGGCTATTGGTCCTCCATGGAAAGCATGGCTTCCAGCTTGTGGCAGCTTGCATCGGGAAGTAATCCTGTTCCGTTCGAGATTGTAGGCGGCTGAGGCCCGGTGCCCAGCAGAGGGATTTGGGCACAAATGATGGCCTGTTTCATGAGGAAACTAAAGTCAGCTGCACAGGTGCATGATGTCAGTTTGTAGGAGGCCTTTGGTCCTCCATGGGGAGCCAGGCTTCGAGCTTGTGGCAGCTTGCATCAGGAAGAAATCCTGTTCCGTTCGGGATTGTAGGTGGCCGATGCCAGGTGCCCGGCAGAGGGAGTTGGGCACAAAGCATGGCCTGTTTCCAGGGGTAAGTAAAGTCAGCTGCCCAGGTGCCTGATGTCAGTTTGTAGGAGGCCTTTGGCCCTCCATGGGAAGCCACGTTTCCAGCTTGTGGCAGCTTGCATCTGGAAGAACTCCTGTTCCGTTCGGGATTGTAGGTGGCCGAGGCCAGGTGCCCGGCAGAGGGAGTTGGGCACAAAGGATGGCCTGTTTCCAGAAGTAAGTAAAGTCAGCGGCCCAGGTGCCTGATGTCAGTTTGTAGGAGGCCTTTGGCGCTCCAACGGAAGCCAGGCTTCCTGCTTGTGGCAGCTTGCATCTGGAAGAAATCCTGTTCTGTTCGGGATTGTAGGTGGCCGGAGGTGTGGGACCGGCAGAGGGAGATGGGCACAAATGATGGCCTGTTTCCAGGGGTAAGTAAAGTCAGCTGCCCAGGTGCCTGATGTCAGTTTGTAGGAGGCCTTTGGCCCTCCAAGGGAAGCAAGTCTTCCTGTTCAAGGCAGCTTGCATCTGGAAGTAATACTGTTCCGTTCGGGATTGTAGGTGGCCGAGCCCAGTAGCCCGGCTGAGAGAGTTGGGCACAAATGATGTCCTGTTTCCAGAAGTAAGTTAAGTCAGCTGCCCAGGTGCCTGATGTCAGTTTGTAGGAGGCCTTTGGCCCTCCATGATAAGCCAGGTTTCCTGCTTGTGGCAGCTTGCATCTGGAAGAAATCCTGTTCCGTTCAGGATTGTAGGTGGCCGAGGCCTGGTGCCCGGCAGAGGGAGTTGGGCACAAAGGATGGCCTGTTTCCAGGGGTAAGTAAAGTCAGCTGCCCAGGTGCCTGATGTCAGTTTGTAGGAGGCCTTTGGCCCTCCATGATAAGCCAGGTTTCCTGCTTGTGGCAGCTTGCATCTGGAAGAAATCCTGTTTCGTTCGGGATTGTAGGTGGCCGAGGCCAGGTGCCCGGCAGAGGGAGTTTGGCACCAAGGATGGCCTGTTTCCAGGGGTAAGTAAAGTCAGCTCCCCAGGTGCCTGATGTAAGTTTTTTGGAGGCCTTTGGCCCTCCAAGTGAAGCCAGGCTTCCAGCTTGTGGCAGCTTGCATCTGGAAGAAATCCTGTTTCGTTCGGGATTGTAGGTGGCCGAGGCCAGGTGCCCAGCAGAGGGAGTTGGGCACAAAGGATGGGCTTTTTCCAGGGGTAAGTAAAGTCAGCTGCCCAGGTGCCTGATGTCAGTTTGTAGGAGGCCTTCGGCCCTCCATGGGAAGCCAGGCTTCCTGCTTGTGGCAGCTTGCATCTGGAAGAAATCCTGTTCCGTTCGGGATTGTAGGTGGCCGGAGCTGGGTGCCCGGCAGAGGGAGTTGGACACAGAGGATGGGCTGTTTCCAGGGGTAAGTAAAGTCAGCTGCCCAGGTGCCTGATGTCAGTTTGTAGGAGGCTTTTGGCCCTCCGTGATAAGCCAGGTTTCCTGCATGTGGCAGCTTGCATCTGGAAGAAATCCTGTTCCGTTCGGGATTGTAGGTGGCCAAGGCCTGGTGCCCGGCAGAGGGAGTTGGGCACAAAGGATGGCCTGTTTCCAGGGGTAAGTAAAGTCAGCGGCCCAGGTGCCTGATGTCAGCTTGTAGGAGGCCTTTGGCGCTACAACGGAAGCCAGGCTTCCTGCTTGTGGCAGCTTGCATCTGGAAGAAATCCTGTTCTGTTCGGGATTGTAGGTGGCCGGAGCTGTGTGCCCGGCTGAGGGAGTTGGGCACAAAGGATGGGCTGTTTCCAGGGGTAAGTACAGTCAGCTGTCCAGGTGCCTGATGTCAGTTTGTAGGAGGCCTTTGGCCCTCCATGGGAAGCCAGGTTTCCTGCTTGTGGCAGCTTGCATCTGGAAGAAATCCTGTTCCGTTCGGGATTGTAGGTGGCCGAGGCCAGGTGCCCGGCAGAGGGAGTTGGGCACAAAGGATGGCCTGTTTCCAGGGGTAAGTAAAGTCAGCTGTCTAGGTGCCTGATGTCAGTTTGTAGGAGGCCTTTGGCCCTCCAAGGGAAGCTTGTCTTCTTGTTTTTGGCAGCTTGCATCTGGAAGAAATACTTTTCCGTTCGGGATTGTAGGTGGGTGAGGCCTGGTGCCTGGCAGAGGGAGTTGGGCACAAAGGATGGCCTGTTTCCAGGGGTAAGTAAAGTCAGCTGCCCAGGTGTCTGATGTCAGTTTGTAGGAGGCCTTTGGCCCTCCAAGTGAAGCCACGTTTCCAGCTTGTGGCAGCTTGCATCTGGAAGAAATCCTGTTCCGTTCGGGATTGTAGGTGGCCGAGGCCCAGTAGCCCGGCTGAGAGAGTTGGGCACAAATGATGTCCTGTTTCCAGAAGTAAGTTAAGTCAGCTGCCCAGGTGCCTGATGTCAGTTTAAAGGTGGCTATTGGTCCTCCATGGAAAGCATGGCTTCCAGCTTGTGGCAGCTTGCATCGGGAAGTAATCCTGTTCCGTTCGGGATTGTAGGCGGCTGAGGCCAGGTGCCCAGCAGAGAGATTTGGGCACAAATGATGGCCTGTTTCATGAGGAAAGAAAAGTCAGCTGCCCAGGTGCATGATGTCAGTTTGTAGGAGGCCTTTGGTCCTCCATGGGAAGCCAGGCTTCCTGCTTGTATTAGCTTGCATCGGGAAGAAATCCTGTTTCGTTCGGGATTGTAGGTGGCCAAGGCCTGGTGCCCGGCAGAGGGAGTTGGGCACAAATGATGGCCTGTTTACAGGGGTAAGTAAAGTCAGCGGCCCAGGTGCCTGATGTCAGTTTGTAAGAGGCCTTTGGCGCTCCAACGGAAGCCAGGCTTCCTGCTTGTGGCAGCTTGCATCTGGAAGAAATCCTGTTTCGTTCGGGATTGTAGGTGGCCGAGGCCAGGTGCCCGGCAGAGGGAGTTGGGCACAAAGGATGGCCTGTTTCCAGGGGTAAGTAAAGTCAGCTGCCCAGGTGCCTGATGTCAGTTTGTAGGAGGCCTTTGGCCCTCCAAGGGAAGCTTGTCTTCCTGTTTGTGGCAGCTTGGATCTGGAAGAAATCCTTTTCCGTTCGGGATTGTAGATGGGTGAGGCCTGGTGCCCGGCAGAGGGAGTTGGGCACAAAGGATGGCCTGTTTCCAGGGGTAAGTAAAGTAAGCTCCCCAGGTGCCTGATGTAAGTTTTTAGGAGGCCTTTGGCCCTCCAAGTGAAGCCAGGCTTCCAGCTTGTGGCAGCTTGCATCTGGAAGAAATCCTGTTTCGTTCGGGATTGTAGGTGGCCGAGGCCAGGTGCCCAGCAGAGTGAGTTGGGCACAAAGGATGGGCTGTTTCCAGGGGTAAGTAAAGTCAGCTGCCCAGGTGCCTGATGTCAGTTTGTAGGAGGCCTTCGGCCCTCCATGGGAAGCCAGGCTTCCTGCTTGTGGCAGCTTGCATCTGGAAGAAATCCTGTTCCGTTCGGGATTGTAGGTGGCCGGAGCTAGTTGCCCGGCAGAGGGAGTTGGACACAAAGGATGGGCTGTTTCCAGGGGTAAGTAAAGTCAGCTGCCCAGGTGCCTGATGTCAGTTTGTAGGAGGCCTTTGGCCCTCCATGATAAGCCAGGTTTCCTGCTTGTGGCAGCTTGCATCTGGAAGAAATCCTGTTCCGTTCGGGATTGTAGGTGGCCAAGGCCTGGTGCCCGGCAGAGGGAGTTGGGCACAAAGGATGGCCTGTTTCCAGGGGTAAGTAAAGTCAGCGGCCCAGGTGCCTGATGTCAGTTTGTAGGAGGCCTTTGGCGCTCCAACGGAAGCCAGGCTTCCTGCTTGTGGCAGCTTGCATCTGGAAGAAATCCTGTTCTGTTCGGGATTGTAGGTGGCCGGAGCTGTGTGCCCGGCTGAGGGAGTTGGGCACAAAGGATGGGCTGTTTCCAGGGGTAAGTACAGTCAGCTGCCCAGGTGCCTGATGTCAGTTTGTAGGAGGCCTTTGGCCCTCCATGGGAAGTCAGGTTTCCTGCTTGTGGCGGCTTGCATCTGGAAGAAATCCTGTTTCGTTCGGGATTGTAGGTGGCCGAGGCCAGGTGCCCGGCAGAGGGAGTTGGGCACAAAGGATGGCCTGTTTCCAGGGGTAAGTAAAGTCAGCTGTCTAAGTGCCTGATGTCAGTTTGTAGGAGGCCTTTGGCCCTCAAAGGGAAGCTTGTCTTCCATTTTTTGGCAGCTTGCATCTGGAAGAAATACTTTTCCGTTCGGGATTGTAGGTGGGTGAGGCCTGGTGCCTGGCAGAGGGAGTTGGGCACAAAGGATGGCCTGTTTCCAGGGGTAAGTAAAGTCAGCTGCCCAGGTGTCTGATGTCAGTTTGTAGGAGGCCTTTGGCCCTCCAAGTGAAGCCACGTTTCCAGCTTGTGGCAGCTTGCATCTGGAAGAAATCCTGTTCCGTTCGGGATTGTAGGTCGCCGGAGCTGGGTGCCCGGCAGAGGGAGTTGGACACAAAGGATGGGCTGTTTCCAGGGGTAAGTAAAGTCAGCTGCCCAGGTGCCTGATGTCAGTTTGTAGGAGGCCTTTGGCCCTCCATGATAAGCCAGGTTTCCTGCTTGTGGCAGCTTGCATCTGGAAGAAATCCTGTTCCGTTCGGGATTATAGGTGGCCAAGGCCTGGTGCCCGGCAGAGGGAGTTGGGCACAAAGGATGGCCTGTTTCCAGAAGTAAGTAAAGTCAGCTGTCTAGGTGCCTGATGTCAGTTTGTAGGAGGCCTTTGGCACTCCAAGGGAAGCTTGTCTTCCTGTTTGTGGCAGCTTGCATGTGGAAGAAATCCTTTTCCGTTCGGGATTGTAGGTGGGTGAGGCCTGGTGCCCAGCAGAGGGAGTTGGGCACAAAGGATGGGCTGTTTCCAGGGGTAAGTAAAGTCAGCTCCCCAGGTGCCTGATGTAAGTTTTTAGGATGCCTTTGGCCCTCCAAGTGAAGCCAGGCTTCCAGCTTGTGGCAGCTTGCATCTGGAAGAAATCCTGTTTCGTTCGGGATTGTAGGTGGCCGAGGCCAGGTGCCCAGCAGAGGGAGTTGGGCACAAAGGATGGGCTGTTTCCAGGGGTAAGTAAAGTCAGCTGCCCAGGTGCCTGATGTCAGTTTGTAGGAGGCCTTTGGCACTCCAAGGGAAGCTTGTCTTCCTGTTTGTGGCAGCTTGGATCTGGAAGAAATCCTTTTCCGTTCGGGATTGTAGGTGGGTGAGGCCTGGTGCCCGGCAGAGGGAGTTGGGCACAAAGGATGGCCTGTTTCCAGGGGTAAGTAAAGTCAGCTCCCCAGGTGCCTGATGTAAGTTTTTAGGAGGCCTTTGGCCCTCCAAGTGAAGCCAGGCTTCCAGCTTGAGGCAGCTTGCATCTGGAAGAAATCCTGTTTCGTTCGGGATTGTAGGTGGCCGAGGCCAGGTGCCCAGCAGAGTGAGTTGGGCACAAAGGATGGGCTGTTTCCAGGGGTAAGTAAAGTCAGCTGCCCAGGTGCCTGATGTCAGTTTTTAGGAGGCCTTTGGCCCTCCATGGGAAGCCAGGCTTCCTGCTTGTGGCAGTTTGCATCTGGAAGAAATCCTGTTCCGTTCGGGATTGTAGGTGGCCGGAGCTGGGTGCCCGGCAGAGGGAGTTGGACACAAAGGATGGGCTGTTTCCAGGGGTAAGTAAAGTCAGCTGCCCAGGTGCCTGATGTCAGTTTTTAGGAGGCCTTTGGCCCTCCATGATAAGCCAGGTTTCCTGCTTGTGGCAGCTTGCATCTGGAAGAAATCCTGTTCCGTTCGGGATTGTAGGTGGCCAAGGCCTGGTGCCCGGCAGAGGGAGTTGGGCACAAAGGATGGCCTGTTTCCAGGGGTAAGTAAAGTCAGCGGCCCAGGTGCCTGATGTCAGTTTGTAGGAGGCCTTTGGCGCTCCAAGTGAAGCCACGTTTCCAGCTTGTGGCAGCTTGCATCTGGAAGAAATCCTGTTCCGTTTGGGATTGTAGGTGGCCAAGTCCAGGTGCCCGGCAGAGGGAGTTGGGCACAAAGGATGGCCTGTTTCCAGAAGTAAGTAAATTCAGCGGCCCAGGTGCCTGATGTCAGTTTGTAGGAGGCCTTTGGCGCTCCAACAAAAGCCAGGCTTCCTGCTTGTGGCAGCTTGCATCTGGAAGAAATCCTGTTCTGTTCGGGATTGTAGGTGGCCGGACCTGTGGGACCGCTAGAGGGAGATGGGCACAAATGATGGCCTGTTTCCAGGGGTAAGTAAAGTCAGCTGCCCAGGTGCCTGATGTCAGTTTGTAGGAGGCCTTTGGCCCTCCAAGGGAAGCAAGTCTTCCTGTTCAAGGCAGCTTGCATCTGAAAGAAATGCTGTTCCGTTCGGGATTGTAGGTGGCCGAGGCTCAGTAGCCCGGCTGAGAGAGTTGGGCACAAATGATGTCCTGTTTCCAGAAGTAAATTAAGTCAGCTTCCCAGGTGCCTGATGTCAGTTTGTAGGAGGCCTTTGGCCCTCCATGATAAGCCAGGTTTCCTGCTTGTGGCAGCTTGCATCTGGAAGAAATCCCTTTCCGTTCAGGATTGTAGGTGGCCGAGGCCTGGTGCCCGGCAGAGGGAGTTGGGCACAAAGGATGGCCTGTTTCCAGGGGTAAGTAAAGTCAGCTGCCCAGGTGCCTGATGTCAGTTTGTAGGAGGCCTTTGGCCCTCCATGATAAGCCAGGTTTCCTGCTTGTGGCAGCTTGCATCTGGAAGAAATCCTGTTATGTTCAGGATTGTAGGTTGCCGAGGCCTGGTGCCCGGCAGAGGGAGTTGGGCACAAAGGATGGCCTGTTTCCAGGGGTAAGTAAAGTCAGCTGCCCAGGTGCCTGATGTCAGTTTAAAGGTGGCTATTGGTCCTCCATGGAAAGCATGGCTTCCAGCTTGTGGCAGCTTGCATCGGGAAGTAATCCTCTTCCGTTCGGGATTGTAGACGGCTGAGTCCAGGTGCCCAGCAGAGGGAGTTGGGCACAAATGATGGCCTGTTTCATGAGGAAAGAAAAGTCAGCTGCCCAGGTGCATGATGTCAGTTTGTAGGAGGCCTTTGGTCCTCCATGGGAAACCAGTCTTCCAGCTTGTGGCAGCTTGCATCGGGAAGAAATCCTGTTTCGTTCGGGATTGTAGGTGGCCGAGGCCAGGTGCCCGGCAGAGGGAGTTGGGCACAAAGGATGGCCTGTTTCCAGGGGTAAGTAAAGTCAGCGGCCCAGGTGCCTGATGTCAGTTTGTAGGAGGCCATTGGCGCTCCAACGGAAGCCAGGCTTCCTGCTTGTGGCAGCTTGCATCTGGAAGAAATCCTGTTCCGTTCAAGATTGTAGGTGGCCGGAGCTGTGTGCCCGGCTGAGGGAGTTGGGCACAAAGGATGGGCTGTTTCCAGGGGTAAGTACAGTCAGCTGCCCAGGTGCCTGATGTCAGTTTGTAGGAGGCCTTTGGTCCTCCATGGGAAGCCAGGCTTCCAGCTTGTGGCAGCTTGCATCGGGAAGAAATCCTGTTTCGTTCGGGATTGTAGGTGGCCGGAGCTCTGTGCCCGGCAGAGGGAGCTGGGCACAAAGGATGGCCTGTTTCCAGGGGTAAGTAAAGTCAGCTGTCTAGGTGCCTGATGTCAGTTTGTAGGAGGCCTTTGGCCCTCCAAGGGATGCTTGTCTTCCTGTTTGTGGCAGCTTGCATCTGGAAGAAATCCTTTTCCGTTCGGGATTGTAGGTGGGTGAGGCCTGGTGCCCGGCTGAGGGAGTTGGGCACAAAGGATGGCCTGTTTCCAGGGGTAAGTAAAGTCAGCTCCCCAGGTGCCTGATGTAAGTTTTTAGGAGGCCTTTGGCCCTCCAAGTGAAGCCAGGCTTCCAGCTTGTGGCAGCTTGCATCTGGAAGAAATCCTGTTTCGTTCGGGATTGTAGGTGGCCGAGGCCAGGTGCCCAGCAGAGGGAGTTGGGCAGAAAGGATGGGCTGTTTCCAGGAGTAAGTACAGTCAGCTGCCCAGGTGCCTGATGTCAGTTTGTAGGAGGCCTTTGGCCCTCCAAGTGAAGCCAGGCTTCCTGCTTGTGGCAGCTTGCATCTGGAAGAAATCCTGTTCCGTTCGGGATTGTAGGTGGCCGGAGCTGGGTGCCCGGCAGAGGGAGTTGGACACAAAGGATGGGCTGTTTCCAGGGGTAAGTAAAGTCAGCTGCCCAGGTGCCTGATGTCAGTTTGTAGGAGGCCTTTGGCCCTCCATGATAAGCCAGGTTTCCTGCTTGTGGCAGCTTGCATCTGGAAGAAATCCTGTTCCGTTCGGGATTATAGGTGGCCAAGGCCTGGTGCCCGGCAGAGGGAGTTGGGCACAAAGGATGGCCTGTTTCCAGAAGTAAGTAAAGTCAGCTGTCTAGGTGCCTGATGTCAGTTTGTAGGAGGCCTTTGGCACTCCAAGGGAAGCTTGTCTTCCTGTTTGTGGCAGCTTGCATCTGGAAGAAATCCTTTTCCGTTCGGGATTGTAGGTGTGTGAGGCCTGGTGCCCGGCAGAGGGAGTTGGGCACAAAGGATGGCCTGTTTCCAGGGGTAAGTAAAGTCAGCTCCCCAGGTGCCTGATGTAAGTTTTTAGGAGGCCTTTGGCCCTCCAAGTGAAGCCAGGCTTCCTGCTTGTGGCAGTTTGCATCTGGAAGAAATCCTGTTCCGTTCGGGATTGTAGGTGGCCGGAGCTGGGTGCCCGGCAGAGGGAGTTGGACACAAAGGATGGGCTGTTTCCAGGGGTAAGTAAAGTCAGCTGCCCAGGTGTCTGATGTCAGTTTTTAGGAGGCCTTTGGCCCTCCATGATAAGCCAGGTTTCCTGCTTGTGGCAGCTTGCATCTGGAAGAAATCCTGTTCCGTTCGGGATTGTAGGTGGCCAAGGCCTGGTGCCCGGCAGAGGGAGTTGGGCACAAAGGATGGCCTGTTTCCAGGGGTAAGTAAAGTCAGCGGCCCAGGTGCCTGATGTCAGTTTGTAGGAGGCCTTTGGCGCTCCAAGTGAAGCCACGTTTCCAGCTTGTGGCAGCTTGCATCTGGATGAAATCCTGTTCCGTTTGGGATTGTAGGTGGCCAAGTCCAGGTGCCCGGCAGAGGGAGTTGGGCACAAAGGATGGCCTGTTTCCAGAAGTAAGTAAATTCAGCGGCCCAGGTGCCTGATGTCAGTTTGTAGGAGGCCTTTGGCGCTCCAACAAAAGCCAGGCTTCCTGCTTGTGGCAGCTTGCATCTGGAAGAAATCCTGTTCTGTTCGGGATTGTAGGTGGCCGGACCTGTGGGACCGCTAGAGGGAGATGGGCACAAATGATGGCCTGTTTCCAGGGGTAAGTAAAGTCAGCTGCCCAGGTGCCTGATGTCAGTTTGTAGGAGGCCTTTGGCCCTCCAAGGGAAGCAAGTCTTCCTGTTCAAGGCAGCTTGCATCTGAAAGAAATGCTGTTCCGTTCGGGATTGTAGGTGGCCGAGGCCCAGTAGCCCGGCTGAGAGAGTTGGGCACAAATGATGTCCTGTTTCCAGAAGTAAATTAAGTCAGCTGCCCAGGTGCCTGATGTCAGTTTGTCGGAGGCCTTTGGCCCTCCATGATAAGCCAGGTTTCCTGCTTGTGGCAGCTTGCATCTGGAAGAAATCCCTTTCCGTTCAGGATTGTAGGTGGCCGAGGCCTGGTGCCCGGCAGAGGGAGTTGGGCACAAAGGATGGCCTGTTTCCAGGGGTAAGTAAAGTCAGCTGCCCAGGTGCCTGATGTCAGTTTGTAGGAGGCCTTTGGCCCTCCATGATAAGCCAGGTTTCCTGCTTGTGGCAGCTTGCATCTGGAAGAAATCCTGTTATGTTCAGGATTGTAGGTGGCCGAGGCCTGGTGCCCGGCAGAGGGAGTTGGGCACAAAGGATGGCCTGTTTCCAGGGGTAAGTAAAGTCAGCTGCCCAGGTGCCTGATGTCAGTTTAAAGGTGGCTATTGGTCCTCCATGGAAAGCATGGCTTCCAGCTTGTGGCAGCTTGCATCGGGAAGTAATCCTGTTCCGTTCGGGATTGTAGACGGCTGAGTCCAGGTGCCCAGCAGAGGGAGTTGGGCACAAATGATGGCCTGTTTCATGAGGAAAGAAAAGTCAGCTGCCCAGGTGCATGATGTCAGTTTGTAGGAGGCCTTTGGTCCTCCATGGGAAACCAGGCTTCCAGCTTGTGGCAGCTTGCATCGGGAAGAAATCCTGTTTCGTTCGGGATTGTAGGTGGCCGAGGCCAGGTGCCCGGCAGAGGGAGTTGGGCACAAAGGATGGCCTGTTTCCAGGGGTAAGTAAAGTCAGCGGCCCAGGTGCCTGATGTCAGTTTGTAGGAGGCCATTGGCGCTCCAACGGAAGCCAGGCTTCCTGCTTGTGGCAGCTTGCATCTGGAAGAAATCCTGTTCCGTTCAAGATTGTAGGTGGCCGGAGCTGTGTGCCCGGCTGAGGGAGTTGGGCACAAATGATGGGCTGTTTCCAGGGGTAAGTACAGTCAGCTGCCCAGGTGCCTGATGTCAGTTTGTAGGAGGCCTTTGGTCCTCCATGGGAAGCCAGGCTTCCAGCTTGTGGCAGCTTGCATCGGGAAGAAATCCTGTTTCGTTCGGGATTGTAGGTGGCCGATGCCAGGTGCCCGGCAGAGGGAGTTGGGCACAAAGGATGGCCTGTTTCCAGGGGTAAGTAAAGTCAGCGGCCCAGGTGCCTGATGTCAGTTTGTAGGAGGCCTTTGGCGCTCCAACGGAAGCCAGGCTTCCAGCTTGTGGCAGCTTGCATCTGGAAGAAATCCTGTTCCGTTCATAATTGTAGGTGGCCGGAGCTGTGTGCCCGGCAGAGGGAGTTGGGCACAAAGGATGGGCTGTTTCCAGGGGTAAGTAAAGTCAGCTCCCCAGGTGCCTGATGTAAGTTTTTAGGATGCCTTTGGCCCTCCAAGTGAAGCCAGGCTTCCAGCTTGTGGCAGCTTGCATCTGGAAGAAATCCGGTTTCGTTCGGGATTGTAGGTGGCCGAGGCCAGGTGCCCAGCAGAGGGAGTTGGGCAAAAAGGATGGGCTGTTTGAAGGGGTAAGTAAAGTCAGCTGCCCAGGTGCCTGATGTCAGTTTGTAGGAGGCCTTTGGCCCTCCATGGGAAGCCAGGCTTCCTGCTTGTGGCAGCTTGCATCTGGAAGAAATCCTGTTCCGTTCGGGATTGTAGGTGGCCGGAGCTGGGTGCCCGGCAGAGGGAGTGTGACACAAAGGATGGGCTGTTTCCAGGGGTAAGTAAAGTCAGCTGCCCAGGTGCCTGATGTCAGTTTGTAGGAGGCCTTTGGCCCTCCATGATAAGCCACGTTTCCTGCTTCTGGCAGCTTGCATCTGGAAGAAATCCTGTTCCGTTCGGGATTGTAGGTGGCCAAGGCCTGGTGCCCGGCAGAGGGAGTTGGGCACAAAGGATGGCCTGTTTCCAGGGGTAAGTAAAGTCATCTCCCCAGGTGCCTGATGTAAGTTTCTAGTAGGCCTTTGGCCCTCCAACGGAAGCAAGTCTTCCAGTTTGTGGCAGCTTGCATCTGGAAGAAATCCTGTTCCGTTTGGGATTGTAGGTGGCCGAGGCCAGGTGCCCGGCAGAGGGAGTTGGGCAGAAAGGATGGGCTGTTTCCAGGGGTAAGTAAAGTCAGCTGCCCAGGTGCCTGATGTCAGTTTGCAGGTGGCTATTGGTCCTGCATTGAAAGCCCGGCTTCCAAGTTGTGGCATCTTGCATCGGGAAGTAATCCTGTTCTATTCGGGATTGTAGGTGGCCGAGGCCTGGTGCCCGGCAGAGGGAGTTGGGCACAAAGGATGCCCTGTTTCCAGGGGTAAGTAAAGTCAGCTGCCCAGGTGCCTGATGTCAGTTTGTAGGAGGCCTTTGGCCCTCCATGGGAAGCCAGGCTGCCTGCTTGTGGCAACTTGCAACTGGAAGAAATGCTGTTCCGTTCGGGATTGTAGGTAGCTGGACCTGGGTGCCCGGCTGAGGGAGTTGGACACAAAGGATGGCCTGTTTCCAGGGGTAAGTAAGATCAGCTGCCCAGGTGCCTGATGTCAGTTTGTAGGAGGCCTTTGGCGCTCCAACGGAAGCTAGGCTTCCTGCTTGTGGCAGCTTGCATCTGGAAGAAATCCTGTTCCGTTCAAGATTGTAGGTGGCCGGAGCTGTGTGCCCGGCTGAGGGAGTTGGGCACAAAGGATGGGCTGTTTCCAGGGGTAAGTACAGTCAGCTGCCCTGGTGCCTGATGTCAGTTTGTAGGAGGCCTTTGGTCCTCCATGGGAAGCCAGGCTTCCAGCTTGTGGCAGCTTGCATCGGGAAGAAATCCTGTTTCGTTCGGGATTGTAAGTGGCCGATGCCAGGTGCCCGGCAGAGGGAGTTGGGCACAAAGGATGGCCTGTTTCCAGGGGTAAGTAAAGTCAGCGGCCCAGGTGCATGATGTCAGTTTGTAGGAGGCCTTTGGCGCTCCAACGGAAGCCAGGCTTCCTGCTTGTGGCAGCTTGCATCTGGAAGAAATCCTGTTCCGTTCAAGATTGTAGGTGGCCGGAGCTGTGTGCCCGGCAGAGGGAGTTGGGCACAAAGGATGGCCTGTTTCCAGGGGTAAGTAAAGTCAGCTCCCCAGGTGCCTGATGTAAGTTTTTAGGAGGCCTTTGGCCCTCCAAGTGAAGCCAGGCTTCCAGCTTGTGGCAGCTTGCATCTGGAAGAAATCCTGTTTCGTTCGGGATTGTAGGTGGCCGAGGCCAAGTGCCCAGCAGAGGGAGTTGGGCACAAACGATGGGCTGTTTCCAGGGGTAAGTAAAGTCAGCTGCCCAGGTGCCTGATGTCAGTTTGTAGGAGGCCTTTGGCCCTCCATGATAAGCCAGGTTTCCTGCTTGTGGCAGCTTGCATCTGGAAGAAATCCTGTTTCGTTCGGGATTATACGTGGCCAAGGCCTGGTTCCCGGCAGAGGGAGTTGGGCACAAAGGATGGCCTGTTTCCAGGGGTAAGTAAAGTAAGCTCCCCAGGTGCCTGATGTAAGTTTCTAGTAGGCCTTTGGCCCTCCAACGGAAGCAAGTCTTCCAGTTTGTGGCAGCTTGCATCTGGAAGAAATCCTGTTCCGTTTGGGATTGTAGGTGGCCGAGGCCAGGTGCCCGGCAGAGGGAGTTGGGCACAAAGGATGGGCTGTTTCCAGGGGTAAGTAAAGTCAGCTGGCCAGGTGCCTGATGTCAGTTTGCAGGTGGCTATTGGTCCTGCATTGAAAGCCCGGCTTCCAAGTTGTGGCAGCTTGCATCGGGAAGTAATCCTGTTCTGTTCGGGATTGTAGGTGGCCGAGGCCTGGTGCCCGGCAGAGGGAGTTGGGCACAAAGGATGGCCTGTTTCCAGGGGTAAGTAAAGTCAGCTGCCCAGGTGCCTGATGTCAGTTTGTAGGAGGCCTTTGGCCCTCCATGGGAAGCCAGGCTGCCAGCCTGTGGCAACTTGCATCTGGAAGAAATGCTGTTCCGTTCGGGATTGTAGGTGGCTGGACCTGGGTGCCCGGCTGAGGGAGTTGGACACAAAGGATGGCCTGTTTCCAGGGGTAAGTAAGATCAGCTGCCCAGGTGCCTGATGTCAGTTTGTAGGAGGCCTTTGGCGCTCCAACGGAAGCCAGGCTTCCTGCTTGTGGAAGCTTGCATCTGGAAGAAATCCTGTTCTGTTCGGGATTGTAGGTGGCCGGAGTTGTGTGCCCGGCTGAGGGAGTGGGGCACAAAGGATTCCTTATTTCCAGGGGTAAGTAAAGTCAGCTGCCTAGGTGCCTGATGTCAGTTTGTAGGAGGACTTTGGCCTTCCAAGGGAAGCCAGGCTTCCAGTTTGTGGCAGCTTGCATCTGGAAGAAATCCTGTTCCATTCGGGAATGTAGGTGGCCGAGGCCTGGTGCCCGGCAGAGGGAGTTGGGCACAAATGATGGCCTGTTTCATGAGGAAAGTAAAGTCAGCTGGCCAGGTGCCTGATGTCAGTTTGTAGGAGGCCTTTGGCCCTCCATGGGAAGCCAGGCTTCCTGCTTGTGGCAGCTTGAATCTGGAAGAAATCCTGTTCCGTTCGGGATTGTAGGTGGCTGGAGCTGATGCCCGGCAGAGGGAGTTGGACACAAAGGATGGGCTGTTTCCAGGGGTAAGTAAAGTCAGCTGCCCAGGTGCCTGATGTCAGTTTGTAGGAGGCCTTTGGCCCTCCATGATAAGCCAGGTTTCCTGCTTGTGGCAGCTTGCATCTGGAAGAAATACTGTTCCGTTCGGGATTATAGGTGGCCAAGGCCTGGTGCCCGGCAGAGGGAGTTGGGCACAAAGGATGGCCTGTTTCCAGGGGTAAGTAAAGTCAGCTGTCTAGGTGCCTGATGTCAGTTTGTAGGAGGCCTTTGGCCCTCCATGGGAAGCCAGGCTGCCTGCTTGTGGCAACTTGCATCTGGAAAAAATGCTGTTCCGTTCGGGATTGTAGGTGGCTGGACCTGGGTGCCCGGCTGAGGGAGTTGGACACAAAGGATGGCCTGTTTCCAGGGGTAAGTAAGATCAGCTGCCCAGGTGCCTGATGTCAGTTTGTAGGAGGCCTTTGGCGCTCCAACGGAAGCCAGGCTTCCTGCTTGTGGCAGCTTGCATCTGGAAGAAATCCTGTTCCGTTCAAGATTGTAGGTGGCCGGAGCTGTGTGCCCGGCTGAGGGAGTTGGGCACAAAGGATGGGCTGTTTCCAGGGGTAAGTACAGTCATCTGCCCAGGTGCCTGATGTCAGTTTGTAGGAGGCCTTTGGTCCTCCATGGGAAGCCAGGCTTCCAGCTTGTGGCAGCTTGCATCGGGAAGAAATCCTGTTTCGTTCGGGATTGTAGGTGGCCGATGCCAGGTGCCCGGCAGAGGGAGTTGGGCACAAAGGATGGCCTGTTTCCAGGGGTAAGTAAAGTCAGCGACCCAGGTGCCTGATGTCAGTTTGTAGGAGGCCTTTGGCGCTCCAACGGAAGTCAGGCTTCCTGCTTGTGGCAGCTTGCATCTGGAAGAAATCCTTTTCCGTTCGGGATTGTAGGTGGGTGAGGCCTGGTGCCCGGCAGAGGGAGTTGGGCACAAAGGATGGCCTGTTTCCAGGGGTAAGTAAAGTCAGCTCCCCAGGTGCCTGATGTAAGTTTTTAGGAGGCCTTTGGCCCTCCAAGTGAAGCCAGGCTTCCAGCTTGTGGCAGCTTGCATCTGGAAGAAATCCTGTTTCGTTCGGGATTGTAGGTGGCCGAGGCCAAGTGCCCAGCAGAGGGAGTTGGGCACAAAGGATGGGCTGTTTCCAGGGGTAAGTAAAGTCAGCTGCCCAGGTGCCTGATGTCAGTTTGTAGGAGGCCTTTGGCCCTCCAAGTGAAGCCAGGCTTCCTGCTTGTGGCAGCTTGCATCTGGAAGAAATCCTGTTCCGTTCGGGATTGTAGGTGGCCGGAGCTGGGTGCCCGGCAGAGGGAGTTGGACACAAAGGATGGGCTGTTTCCAGGGGTAAGTAAAGTCAGCTGCCCAGGTGCCTGATGTCAGTTTGTAGGAGGCCTTTGGCCCTCCATGATAAGCCAGGTTTCCTGCTTGTGGCAGCTTGCATCTGGAAGAAATCCTGTTCCGTTCGGGATTATAGGTGGCCAAGGCCTGGTGCCCGGCAGAGGGAGTTGGGCACAAAGGATGGCCTGTTTCCAGGGGTAAGTAAAGTCAGCGGCCCAGGTGCCTGATGTCAGTTTGTAGGAGGACTTTGGCGCTCCAACGGAAGCCAGGCTTCCTGCTTGTGGCAGCTTGCATCTGGAAGAAATCCTGTTCTGTTCGGGATTGTAGGTGGCCAGAGCTGTGTGCCCGGCTGAGGGAGTTGGGCACAAAGGATGGGCTGTTTCCAGGGGTAAGTACAGTCAGCTGCCCAGGTGCCTGATGTCAGTTTGTAGGAGGCCTTTGGCCCTCCATGGGAAGCCAGGTTTCCTGCTTGTGGCAGCTTGCATCTGGAAGAAATCCTGTTTCGTTCTGGATTGTAGGTGGCCGAGGCCAGGTGCCCGGCAGACGGAGTTGGGCACAAAGGATGGCCTCTTTCCAGGGGTAAGTAAAGTCAGCTGTCTAGGTGCCTGATGTCAGTTTGTAGGAGGCCTTTGGCCCGCCAAGGGAAGCTTGTCTTCCTGTTTGTGGCAGCTTGCATCTGGAAGAAATCCTTTTCCGTTCGGGATTGTAGGTGGGTGAGGCCTGGTGCCCGGCAGAGGGAGTTGGGCACAAAGGATGGGCTGTTTCCAGGGGTAAGTAAAGTCAGCTCCCCAGGTGCCTGATGTAAGTTTTTAGGATGCCTTTGGCCCTCCAAGTGAAGCCAGGCTTCCAGCTTGTGGCAGCTTGCATCTGGAAGAAATCCTGTTTCGTTCGGGATTGTAGGTGGCCGAGGCCAGGTGCCCAGCAGAAGGAGTTGGGCACAAAGGATGGGCTGTTTCCAGGGGTAAGTAAAGTCAGCTGTCTAGGTGCCTAATGTCAGTTTGTAGGAGGCCTTTGGCCCTCCATGGGAAGCCAGGCTTCCTGCTTGTGGCAGCTTGCATCTGGAAGAAATCCTGTTCTGTTCGGGATTGTAGGTGGCCGGAGCTGGGTGCCCGGCAGAGGGAGTGAGACACAAAAGATGGGCTGTTTCCAGAAGTAAGTAAAGTCAGCTGCCTAGGTGCCTGATGTCAGTTTGTAGGAGGCCTTTGGCCCTCCATGATAAGCCAGGTTTCCTGCTTGTGGCAGCTTGCATCTGGAAGAAATCCTCTTCCGTTCGGGATTGTAGGTGGCCAAGGCCTGGTGCCCGGCAGAGGGAGTTGGGCACAAAGGATGGCCTGTTTCCAGGGGTAAGTAAAGTCAGCTCCCCAGGTGCCTGATGTAAGTTTCTAGTAGGCCTTTGGCCCTCCAACGGATGCAAGTCTTCCAGTTTGTGGCAGCTTGCATCTGGAAGAAATCCTGTTCCGTTTGGGATTGTAGGTGGCCGAGGCCAGGTGCCCGGCAGAGGGAGTTGGGCACAAAGGATGGGCTGTTTCCAGGGGTAAGTAAAGTCAGCTGCCCAGGTGCCTGATGTCAGTTTGCAGGTGGCTATTGGTCCTGCATGGAAAGCCTGGCTTCCAAGTTGTAGCAGCTTGCATCGGGAAGTAATCCTGTTCTATTCGGGATTGTAGGTGGCTGAGGCCTGGTGCCCGGCAGAGGGAGTTGGGCACAAAGGATGGCCTGTTTCCAGGGGTAAGTAAAGTCAGCTGCCCAGGTGCCTGATGTCAGTTTGTAGGAGGCCTTTGGCCCTCCATGGGAAGCCAGGCTGCCTGCTTGTGGCAACTTGCATCTGGAAGAAATGCTGTTCCGTTCGGGATTGTAGGTGGCTGGACCTGGGTGCCCGGCTGAGGGAGTTGGACACAAAGGATGGCCTGTTTCCAGGGGTAAGTAAGATCAGCTGCCCAGGTGCCTGATGTCAGTTTGTAGGAGGCCTTTGGCGCTCCAACGGAAGCCAGGCTTCCTGCTTGTGGAAGCTTGCATCTGGAAGAAATCCTGTTCCGTTCGGGAATGTAGGTGGCCGAGGCCTGGTGCCCGGCAGAGGGAGTTGGGCACAAATGATGGCCTGTTTCATGAGGAAAGTAAAGTCAGCTGGCCAGGTGCCTGATGTCAGTTTGTAGGAGGCCTTTGACCCTCCATGGGAAGCCAGGCTTCCTGCCTGTGGCAGCTTGCATCTGGAAGAAATTCTGTTTCGTTCGGGATTTTAGGTAGCCGGAGCTACATGCAAGGCTGGGAGAGCAGGGAACAAAGGATGACCTGTTTCCAGGAGTAAGTAAATTCAGCTGCCCAGGTGCCTGATGTCAGTTTGTAGGTGACATTTGGCCCCCCATGGGAAGCCAGGCGTCCTGCCTGTGGCAGTTTGCATCTGGAAGAAATGCTGTTCCGTTCGGGATTGTAGGTGGCCGAGGCCAGGTTCCCGGCAGAGGGAGTTGGGCACAAAGGATGGCCTGTTTCCAGGGGTAAGTAAAGTCAGTTGCCCAGGTGCCTGATGTCAGTTTAAAGGTGGCTATTGGTCCTCCATGGAAAGCCTGGCTTCCAGCTTGTGGCAGTTTGCATCGGGAAGTAATCCTGTTCCGTTCGGGATTGTAGGTGGCTGAGGCCAGGTGCCCAGCAGAGGGATTTGGGCACATATGATGGCCTGTTTCATGAGGAAAGTAAAGTCAGCTGCCCAGGTGCACGATGTCAGTTTGTTGGAGGCCTTTGGTCCTCCATGGGAAGCCAGGCTGCCTGCTTGTGGCAGCTTGCATCGGGAAGAAATCCTGTTCCGTTCGGGATTGTAGGTGGCCGATGCCTGGTGCCCGGCAGAGGGAGTTGGGCACAAAGCATGGCCTGTTTCCAGGGGTAAGTAAAGTCAGCTGCCCAGGTGCCTGATGTCAGTTTGTAGGAGGCCTTTGGCCCTCCAAGTGAAGCCACGTTTCCAGCTTGTGGCAGCTTGCATCTGGAAGAACTCCTGTTCCATTCGGGATTGTAGGTGGCCGAGGCCAGGTGCCCGGCAGAGAAAGTTGGGCACAAAGGATGGCCTGTTTCCAGAAGTAAGTAAAGCCAGCGGCCCAGGTGCCTGATGTCAGTTTGTCGGAGGCCTTTGGCGCTCCAACGGAAGCCAGGCTTCCTGCTTGTGGCAGCTTGCATCTGGAAGAAATCCTGTTCTGTTCAGGATTGTAGGGGGCCGGAGCAGTGTGCCCGGCAGAGGGAGTTGGGCACAAAGGATGGGCTGTTTCCAGGGGTAAGTAAAGTCAGCTGCCCAGGTGCCTGATGTCAGTTTGTAGGAGGCCTTTGGCCCTCCATGGGAAGCCAGGCTTCCGGCTTGTGGCAGCTTGCATCTGGAAGAAATCCTGTTTCGTTCGGGATTGTAGGTGGCCGGAGCTAGGTGCCCGTCTGGGGGAGTTGGGCACAAAGGATGACCTGTTTCCTTGGGTAAGTAAAGTCAGCTGCCCAGGTGCCTGGAGTCAGTTTGCTGGTGGCTTTTGGTCCTCCATGGGAAGCAAGTCTTCCAGTTTGTGGCAGCTTGCTTCTGGAAGAAATGCTGTTCCGTTCAGGATTGTAGGTATCCGAGGGCAGGTGCCCAGGAGTGGGAGTTGGGCACAAAGGATGGCCTGTTTCCAGCGGTAAGTAAAGTCAGCTGCCCAGGTGCCTGATGTCAGTTTGGAGGTGGCTATTGGTTCTCCATGGAAAGCCCGGCTTCCAGGTTGTGGCAGATTGCATCTTGAAGAAATCCTGTTCCGTTCGGGATTGTAGGTGGGTGAGGCCCGGTGCCCGGCAGAGGGAGTTGGGCACAAAGGATGGCCTGTTTCCAGGGGTAAGTAAAGTCAGCTCCCCAGGTGCCTGATGTAAGTTTTTAGGAGGCCTTTGGCCCTCCAAGTGAAGCCACGTTTCCAGCTTGTGGCAGCTTGCA
Organism: Chamaea fasciata; assembly: GCF_029207755.1. Classification (NCBI taxonomy): domain Eukaryota; kingdom Metazoa; phylum Chordata; class Aves; order Passeriformes; family Sylviidae; genus Chamaea; species Chamaea fasciata. The sequence goes on from NW_027094323.1 coordinate 111,918, forward strand.
TCTGGAAGAAATCCTGTTTCGTTCGGAATTGTAGGTGGCCGAGGCCACGTGCCCAGCAGAGGGAGTTGGGCACAAATGATGGGCTGTTTCCAGGGGTAAGTAAAGTCAGCTGCCCAGGTGCCTGATGTCAGTTTGTAGGAGGCCTTTGGCCCTCCATGGGAAGCCAGGCTTCCTGCTTGTGGCAGGTTGCATCTGGAAGAAATCCTGTTTCGTTCGGGATTGTAGTTGGCCGGAGCTGGGTGCCCGGCTGAGGGAGTTGGACACAAAAAATGGGCTGTTTCCAGGGGTAAGTAAAGTCAGCTGCCAGGTGCCTGATGTCAGTTTGTAGGAGGCCTTTGGCCCTCCAAGGGAATCCAGGCTTCCAGTTTGTGGCAGCTTGCATATGGAAGAAATCCTCTTCCGTTCGGGATTGTAGGTGGCCGAGGCCAGGTGCCCGGCAGAGGGAGTTGGGCACAAAGGATGGCTTGTTTCCAGGGATAAGTAAAGTCAGCTGCCCTGGTTCCTGATGTCAGTTTGTAGGAGGCCTTTGGCCCTCCAAGGGAAGCAAGTCTTCCTCTTCAAGGCAGCTTGCATCTGGAAGTAATGCTGTTCCGTTCAGGATTGTAGGTGGCCGAGGCCAGTTGCCCGGGTGAGAGAGTTGGGAACAAAGGATGGCCTGTTTCCAGGGGTAAGTAAAGTCAGCTGCCCAGGTGCCTGATTTCAGTTTGTAGGAGGCCTTTGGCCCTCCAAGGGAAGCCAGGTTTCCTGCTTGTGGCAGCTTGCATCTGGAAGAAATCCTGTTCCGTTTGGGATTGTAGGTGGCCGAGGCCATTTGCCCGGCTCGGAGAGTTGGGCACTAAGGATGGCCTGTTTCCAGGGGTAAGTAAAGTCAGCTGCCCAGGTGCCTGATGTCAGTTTGTAGGAGGCCTTTGGCCCTCCATGGGAAGCCAGACTTCCGGCTTGTGGCAGCTTGCATCTGGAAGAAATCCTGTTTCGTTCGGGATTGTAGGTGGCCGGAGCTGGGTGCCCGGCTGGGGGAGTTGGGCACAAAGGATGACCTGTTTCCTTGGGTAAGTAAAGTCAGCTGCCCAGGTGCCTGGAGTCAGTTTGCTGGTGGCTTTTGGTCCTCCATGGGAAGCAAGTCTTCCAGTTTGTGGCAGCTTGCTTCTGGAAGAAATGCTGTTCCGTTCGGGATTGTAGGTATCCGAGGCCAGGTGCCCAGGAGTGGGAGTTGGGCACAAAGGATGGCCTGTTTCCAGCGGTAAGTAAAGTCAGCTGCCCAGGTGCCTGATGTCAGTTTGGAGGTGGCTATTGGTCCTCCATGGAAAGCCCGGCTTCCAGGTTGTGGCAGATTGCATCTGGAAGAAATCCTGTTCCGTTCGGGATTGTAGGTGGGTGAGGCCCGGTGCCCGGCAGAGGGAGTTGGGCACAAAGGATGGCCTGTTTCCAGGGGTAAGTAAAGTCAGCTCCCCAGGTGCCTGATGTAAGTTTTTAGGAGGCCTTTGGCCCTCCAAGTGAAGCCACGTTTCCAGCTTGTGGCAGCTTGCATCTGGAAGAAATCCTGTTTCGTTCGGAATTGTAGGTGGCCGAGGCCACGTGCCCAGCAGAGGGAGTTGGGCACAAATGATGGGCTGTTTCCAGGGGTAAGTAAAGTCAGCTGCCTAGGTGCCTGATGTCAGTTTGTAGGAGGCCTTTGGCCCTCCATGGGAAGCCAGGCTTCGTGCTTGTGGCAGGTTGCATCTGGAAGAAATCCTGTTTCGTTCGGGATTGTAGTTGGCCGGAGCTGGGTGCCCGGCTGAGGGAGTTGGACACAAAAAATGGACTGCTTCCAGGGGTAAGTAAAGTCAGCTGCCAGGTGCCTGATGTCAGTTTGTAGGAGGCCTTTGGCCCTCCAAGGGAATCCAGGCTTCCAGTTTGTGGCAGCTTGCATCTGGAAGAAATCCTCTTCCGTTCGGGATTGTAGGTGGCCGAGGCCAGGTGCCCGGCAGAGAGAGTTGGGCACAAAGGATGGCCTGTTTCCAGGGGTAAGTAAAGTCAGCTGCCCAGGTGCCTGATGTCAGTTTGTAGGAGGCCTTTGTCGCTCCAAGGGAAGCAAATCTTCCTGTTCAAGGCAGCCTGCATCTTGAAGAAATCCTGTTCCGTTCGGGATTGTAGGTGGCCGAGCCCAGGTGCCCGGCTGAGAGAGTTGGGCACAAAGGATGGCCTGTTTCCAGGGGTAAGTAAAGTCAGCTGCCCAGGTGCCTGATGTCAGTTTGTAGGAGGCCTTTGTCCCTCCAAGGGAAGCTAGTCTTCCTGTTCAAGGCAGCTTGCATCTGGAAGAAATCCTGTTCCGTTCGGGATTGTAGGTGGCCGGAGCTGGGTGCCCAGCTGAGGGAGTTGGGCACAAAGGATGGCCTGTTTCCAGGGGTAAGTAAAGTCAGCTGCCCAGGTGCCTGATGTCTGTTTGTAGGTGAACTTTGGCCCTCCAACGGAAGCAAGTCTTCCAGTTTGTGGCAGCTTACATCTGGAAGAAATCCTGTTCCGTTTGGGATTGTAGGTGGCCGAAGCCAGGTGCCCGGCAGAGGGAGTTGGGCACAAAGGATGGCCTGTTTCCAGGGGTAAGTAAAGTCAGCTGCCCAGGTGCCTGATGTCAGTTTGCAGGTGGCTATTGGTCCTCCATGGAAAGCCCGGCTTCCAGGTTCTGGCAGCTTGCATCGGGAAGTAATCCTGTTCTGTTCGGGATTGTAGGTGGCCGAGGCCTGGTGCCCGGCAGAGGGAGTTGGGCACAAAGGATGGGCTGTTTCCAGGGGTAAGTAAAGTCAGCTGCCCAGGTGCCTGATGTCAGTTTGTAGGAGGCCTTTGGCCCTCCATGGGAAGCCAGGTTTCCTGCTAATGGCAGCTTGCATCGCGAAGAAATCCTATTCCGTTCGGGATTGTAGGTGGCCAAGGCCTGGTGCCCGGCAGAGGGAGTTTGGCACAAAGGATGGCCTGTTTCAATGGGTAAGTAAAGTCAGCTCCCCAGGTGCCTGATGTAAGTTTTTAGGAGGCCTTTGGACCTTTAAGTGAAGCCAGGCTTCCAGTTTGTGGCAGCTTGCATCTGGAAGAAAGCCTGTTTCGTTCGGGATTGTAGGTGGCCGAGGCCAGGTGCCCAGCAGAGGGAGTTGGGCACAAAGGATGGCCTGTTTCCAGGGGTAAGTAAAGTCTGCTGCCCAGGTGCCTGATGTCAGTTTGTAGGAGGCCTTTGGCCTTCCAAGGGAAGCCAGGCTTCCAGTTTGTGGCAGCTTGCATCTGGGAGAAATCCTGTTTCGTTTGGGATTGTATTTGCCCGGAGCTATATGCCCGGCTGGGGGAGTTGGGAACAAAGGATGACCAGTTTCCAGGAGTAAGTAAAGTCAGCTGCCCAGATGCCTGATGTCAGTTTGTAGGTGACCTTTGGCCCTCAAACGGATGCAAGTCTTCCAGTTTGTGGCAGCTTGCATCTGGAAGAAATCCTGTTCCGTTCGGGATTGTCGGTGGCCGAGGCCAGTTGCCCGGCTGAGGGAGTTGGGCACAAAGGATGGGCTGTTTCCAGGGGTAAGTAAAGTCAGCTGCCCAGGTGCCTGATGTCAGTTTGTAGGAGGCCTTTGGCCCTCCATGGGAAGCCAGATTTCCTGCTTGTGGCAGCTTGCCTCTGGAAGAAATCCTGTTCCGTTCGGGATTGTAGGTGGCCAAGGCCTGGTGCCCGGCAGAGGGAGTTGGGCACAAAGGATGGCCTCTTTCCTGGGGTAAGTAAATTCAGCTCCCCAGGCGCCTGTTGTAAGTTTGTAGGAGGCTTTTGGCCCTCCAAGGGAAGCCAGGCTTCCAGTTTGTGGCAGCTTGCATCTGGAAGAAATCCTGGTCCTTTCGGGATTGTAGGGGGCCGAGGCCAGGTGCCCGTCAGAGGGAGTTGGGCACAAAGGATGGCCTGTTTCCAGGGGTAAGTAAAGTCAGCAGCCCAGGTGCCTGATGTCAGTTTGTAGGAGGCCTTTGGCCCTCCAAGTGAAGCCACGTTTCCAGCTTGTGGCAGCTTCCATCTGGAAGAACTCCTGGTCCTTTCGGGATTGTAGGTGGCCGAGGCCAGGTGCCCGGCAGAGGGAGTTGGGCACAAAGGATGGGCTGTTTCCAGAGGTAAGTAAAGTCAGCGGCCCAGGTGCCTGATGTCAGTTTGTAGGAGGCCTTTGGCGCTCCAACGGAAGCCAGGCTTCCTGCTTGTGGCAGCTTGCATCTGGAAGAAATCCTGTTCTGTTCGGGATTGTAGGTGGCCGGAGCTGGGTGCCCGACAGAGGGAGTTGGGCACAAAGGATGGGCTGTTTCCAGGGGTAAGTACAGTCAGCTGCCCAGGTGCCTGATGTCAGTTTGTAGGAGGCCTTTGGCTCTCCGTGGGAAGCCAAGTTTCCAGTTTGTGGCAGCTTGCATCTGGAAGAAATCCTGTTCCATTCGGGATTGTAGGTGGCCGAGGCCAGGTGCCCGGCAGAGGGAGTTGGGCACAAATGATGGCCTGTTTCATGAGGAAAATAAAGTCAGCTGGCCAGGTGCCTGATGTCAGTTTGTAGGAGGCCTTTGGCCCTCCATGGGAAGCCAGGCTTCCTGCCTGTGGCAGCTTGCATCTGGAAGAAATCCTGTTTCCTTCGGGATTATAGGTGGCCGGAGCTATATGCCCGGCTGGGGGAGTAGGGAACAAAGGATGACCTGTTTCCAGGAGTAAGTAAAGTCAGCTGCCCAGGTGCCTGATGTCATTTTGTAGGTGACATTTGGCCCTGCAACGGAAGCAAGTCTTTCAGTTTGTGGCAGTTTGCATCTGGAAGAAATGCTGTTCCGTTCGGGATTGTAGGTGGCTGGACCTGGGTGCCCGGCTGAGGGAGTTGGACACAAAGGATGGCCTGTTTCCAGGGGTAAGTAAGATCAGCTGCCCAGGTGCCTGATGTCAGTTTGTAGGAGGCCTTTGGCGCTCCAACGGAAGCCAGGCTTCCTGCTTGTGGAAGCTTGCATCTGGAAGAAATCCTGTTCCGTTCGGGAATGTAGGTGGCCGAGGCCTGGTGCCCGGCAGAGGGAGTTGGGCACAAATGATGGCCTGTTTCATGAGGAAAGTAAAGTCAGCTGGCCAGGTGCCTGATGTCAGTTTGTAGGAGGCCTTTGACCCTCCATGGGAAGCCAGGCTTCCTGCCTGTGGCAGCTTGCATCTGGAAGAAATTCTGTTTCGTTCGGGATTTTAGGTAGCCGGAGCTACATGCAAGGCTGGGAGAGCAGGGAACAAAGGATGACCTGTTTCCAGGAGTAAGTAAATTCAGCTGCCCAGGTGCCTGATGTCAGTTTGTAGGTGACATTTGGCCCCCCATGGGAAGCCAGGCGTCCTGCCTGTGGCAGTTTGCATCTGGAAGAAATGCTGTTCCGTTCGGGATTGTAGGTGGCCGAGGCCAGGTTCCCGGCAGAGGGAGTTGGGCACAAAGGATGGCCTGTTTCCAGGGGTAAGTAAAGTCAGTTGCCCAGGTGCCTGATGTCAGTTTAAAGGTGGCTATTGTTCCTCCATGGAAAGCCTGGCTTCCAGCTTGTGGCAGTTTGCATCGGGAAGTAATCCTGTTCCGTTCGGGATTGTAGGTGGCTGAGGCCAGGTGCCCAGCAGATGGATTTGGGCACATATGATGGCCTGTTTCAAGAGGAAAGTAAAGTCAGCTGCCCAGGTGCACGATGTCAGTTTGTTGGAGGCCTTTGGTCCTCCATGGGAAGCCAGGCTGCCTGCTTGTGGCAGCTTGCATCGGGAAGAAATCCTGTTCCGTTCGGGATTGTAGGTGGCCGATGCCTGGTGCCCGGCAGAGGGAGTTGGGCACAAAGCATGGCCTGTTTCCAGGGGTAAGTAAAGTCAGCTGCCCAGGTGCCTGATGTCAGTTTGTAGGAGGCCTTTGGCCCTCCAAGTGAAGCCACGTTTCCAGCTTGTGGCAGCTTGCATCTGGAAGAACTCCTGTTCCATTCGGGATTGTAGGTGGCCGAGGCCAGGTGCCCGGCAGAGAAAGTTGGGCACAAAGGATGGCCTGTTTCCAGAAGTAAGTAAAGCCAGCGGCCCAGGTGCCTGATGTCAGTTTGTAGGAGGCCTTTGGCGCTCCAACGGAAGCCAGGCTTCCTGCTTGTGGCAGCTTGCATCTGGAAGAAATCCTGTTCTGTTCAGGATTGTAGGGGGCCGGAGCAGTGTGCCCGGCAGAGGGAGTTGGGCACAAAGGATGGGCTGTTTCCAGGGGTAAGTAAAGTCAGCTGCCCAGGTGCCTGATGTCAGTTTGTAGGAGGCCTTTGGCCCTCCATGGGAAGCCAGGCTTCTGGCTTGTGGCAGCTTGCATCTGGAAGAAATCCTGTTTCGTTCGGGATTGTAGGTGGCCGGAGCTAGGTGCCCGGCTGGGGGAGTTGGGCACAAAGGATGACCTGTTTCCTTGGGTAAGTAAAGTCAGCTGCCCAGGTGCCTGGAGTCAGTTTGCTGGTGGCTTTTGGTCCTCCATGGGAAGCAAGTCTTCCAGTTTGTGGCAGCTTGCTTCTGGAAGAAATGCTGTTCCGTTCGGGATTGTAGGTATCCGAGGGCAGGTGCCCAGGAGTAGGAGTTGGGCACAAAGGATGGCCTGTTTCCAGCGGTAAGTAAAGTCAGCTGCCCAGGTGCCTGATGTCAGTTTGGAGGTGGCTATTGGTTCTCCATGGAAAGCCCGGCTTCCAGGTTGTGGCAGATTGCATCTTGAAGAAATCCTGTTCCGTTCGGGATTGTAGGTGGCCGAGGCCAGGTGCCCGGCAGAGGGAGTTGGGCACAAAGGATGGCCTGTTTCCAGGGGTAAGTAAAGTCAGCTCCCCAGGTGCCTGATGTAAGTTTTTAGGAGGCCTTTGGCCCTCCAAGTGAAGCCACGTTTCCAGCTTGTGGCAGCTTGCATCTGGAAGAAATCCTGTTTCGTTCGGAATTGTAGGTGGCCGAGGCCACGTGCCCAGCAGAGGGAGTTGGGCACAAATGATGGGCTGTTTCCAGGGGTAAGTAAAGTCAGCTGCCCAGGTGCCTGATGTCAGTTTGTAGGAGGCCTTTGGCCCTCCATGGGAAGCCAGGCTTCCTGCTTGTGGCAGGTTGCATCTGGAAGAAATCCTGTTTCGTTCGGGATTGTAGTTGGCCGGAGCTGGGTGCCCGGCTGAGGGAGTTGGACACAAAAAATGGGCTGTTTCCAGGGGTAAGTAAAGTCAGCTGCCAGGTGCCTGATGTCAGTTTGTAGGAGGCCTTTGGCCCTCCAAGGGAATCCAGGCTTCCAGTTTGTGGCAGCTTGCATATGGAAGAAATCCTCTTCCGTTCGGGATTGTAGGTGGCCGAGGCCAGGTGCCCGGCAGAGGGAGTTGGGCACAAAGGATGGCTTGTTTCCAGGGATAAGTAAAGTCAGCTGACCTGGTTCCTGATGTCAGTTTGTAGGAGGCCTTTGGCCCTCCAAGGGAAGCAAGTCTTCCTCTTCAAGGCAGCTTGCATCTGGAAGTAATGCTGTTCCGTTCAGGATTGTAGGTGGCCGAGGCCAGTTGCCCGGGTGAGAGAGTTGGGAACAAAGGATGGCCTGTTTCCAGGGGTAAGTAAAGTCAGCTGCCCAGGTGCCTGATTTCAGTTTGTAGGAGGCCTTTGGCCCTCCAAGGGAAGCCAGGTTTCCTGCTTGTGGCAGCTTGCATCTGGAAGAAATCCTGTTCCGTTTGGGATTGTAGGTGGCCGAGCCCATTTGCCCGGCTCGGAGAGTTGGGCACTAAGGATGGCCTGTTTCCAGGGGTAAGTAAAGTCAGCTGCCCAGGTGCCTGATGTCAGTTTGTAGGAGGCCTTTGGCCCTCCATGGGAAGCCAGACTTCCGGCTTGTGGCAGCTTGCATCTGGAAGAAATCCTGTTTCGTTCGGGATTGTAGGTGGCCGGAGCTGGGTGCCCGGCTGGGGGAGTTGGGCACAAAGGATGACCTGTTTCCTTGGGTAAGTAAAGTCAGCTGCCCAGGTGCCTGGAGTCAGTTTGCTGGTGGCTTTTGGTCCTCCATGGGAAGCAAGTCTTCCAGTTTGTGGCAGCTTGCTTCTGGAAGAAATGCTGTTCCGTTCGGGATTGTAGGTATCCGAGGCCAGGTGCCCAGGAGTGGGAGTTGGGCACAAAGGATGGCCTGTTTCCAGCGGTAAGTAAAGTCAGCTGCCCAGGTGCCTGATGTCAGTTTGGAGGTGGCTATTGGTCCTCCATGGAAAGCCCGGCTTCCAGGTTGTGGCAGATTGCATCTGGAAGAAATCCTGTTCCGTTCGGGATTGTAGGTGGGTGAGGCCCGGTGCCCGGCAGAGGGAGTTGGGCACAAAGGATGGCCTGTTTCCAGGGGTAAGTAAAGTCAGCTCCCCAGGTGCCTGATGTAAGTTTTTAGGAGGCCTTTGGCCCTCCAAGTGAAGCCACGTTTCCAGCTTGTGGCAGCTTGCATCTGGAAGAAATCCTGTTTCGTTCGGAATTGTAGGTGGCCGAGGCCACGTGCCCAGCAGAGGGAGTTGGGCACAAATGATGGGCTGTTTCCAGGGGTAAGTAAAGTCAGCTGCCTAGGTGCCTGATGTCAGTTTGTAGGAGGCCTTTGGCCCTCCATGGGAAGCCAGGCTTCGTGCTTGTGGCAGGTTGCATCTGGAAGAAATCCTGTTTCGTTCGGGATTGTAGTTGGCCGGAGCTGGGTGCCCGGCTGAGGGAGTTGGACACAAAAAATGGACTGCTTCCAGGGGTAAGTAAAGTCAGCTGCCAGGTGCCTGATGTCAGTTTGTAGCAGGCCTTTGGCCCTCCAAGGGAATCCAGGCTTCCAGTTTGTGGCAGCTTGCATCTGGAAGAAATCCTCTTCCGTTCGGGATTGTAGGTGGCCGAGGCCAGGTGCCCGGCAGAGAGAGTTGGGCACAAAGGATGGCCTGTTTCCAGGGGTAAGTAAAGTCAGCTGCCCAGGTGCCTGATGTCAGTTTGTAGGAGGCCTTTGTCGCTCCAAGGGAAGCAAATCTTCCTGTTCAAGGCAGCCTGCATCTTGAAGAAATCCTGTTCCGTTCGGGATTGTAGGTGGCCGAGCCCAGTTGCCCGGCTGAGAGAGTTGGGCACAAAGGATGGCCTGTTTCCAGGGGTAAGTAAAGTCAGCTGCCCAGGTGCCTGATGTCAGTTTGTAGGAGGCCTTTGTCCCTCCAAGGGAAGCTAGTCTTCCTGTTCAAGGCAGCTTGCATCTGGAAGAAATCCTGTTCCGTTCGGGATTGTAGGTGGCCGGAGCTGGGTGCCCAGCTGAGGGAGTTGGGCACAAAGGATGGCCTGTTTCCAGGGGTAAGTAAAGTCAGCTGCCCAGGTGCCTGATGTCTGTTTGTAGGTGAACTTTGGCCCTCCAACGGAAGCAAGTCTTCCAGTTTGTGGCAGCTTACATCTGGAAGAAATCCTGTTCCGTTTGGGATTGTAGGTGGCCGAAGCCAGGTGCCCGGCAGAGGGAGTTGGGCACAAAGGATGGCCTGTTTCCAGGGGTAAGTAAAGTCAGCTGCCCAGGTGCCTGATGTCAGTTTGCAGGTGGCTATTGGTCCTCCATGGAAAGCCCGGCTTCCAGGTTCTGGCAGCTTGCATCGGGAAGTAATCCTGTTCCGTTCGGGATTGTAGGTGGCTGAGGCCAGGTGCCCAGCAGATGGATTTGGGCACATATGATGGCCTGTTTCAAGAGGAAAGTAAAGTCAGCTGCCCAGGTGCACGATGTCAGTTTGTTGGAGGCCTTTGGTCCTCCATGGGAAGCCAGGCTGCCTGCTTGTGGCAGCTTGCATCGGGAAGAAATCCTGTTCCGTTCGGGATTGTAGGTGGCCGATGCCTGGTGCCCGGCAGAGGGAGTTGGGCACAAAGCATGGCCTGTTTCCAGGGGTAAGTAAAGTCAGCTGCCCAGGTGCCTGATGTCAGTTTGTAGGAGGCCTTTGGCCCTCCAAGTGAAGCCACGTTTCCAGCTTGTGGCAGCTTGCATCTGGAAGAACTCCTGTTCCATTCGGGATTGTAGGTGGCCGAGGCCAGGTGCCCGGCAGAGAAAGTTGGGCACAAAGGATGGCCTGTTTCCAGAAGTAAGTAAAGCCAGCGGCCCAGGTGCCTGATGTCAGTTTGTAGGAGGCCTTTGGCGCTCCAACGGAAGCCAGGCTTCCTGCTTGTGGCAGCTTGCATCTGGAAGAAATCCTGTTCTGTTCAGGATTGTAGGGGGCCGGAGCAGTGTGCCCGGCAGAGGGAGTTGGGCACAAAGGATGGGCTGTTTCCAGGGGTAAGTAAAGTCAGCTGCCCAGGTGCCTGATGTCAGTTTGTAGGAGGCCTTTGGCCCTCCATGGGAAGCCAGGCTTCTGGCTTGTGGCAGCTTGCATCTGGAAGAAATCCTGTTTCGTTCGGGATTGTAGGTGGCCGGAGCTAGGTGCCCGGCTGGGGGAGTTGGGCACAAAGGATGACCTGTTTCCTTGGGTAAGTAAAGTCAGCTGCCCAGGTGCCTGGAGTCAGTTTGCTGGTGGCTTTTGGTCCTCCATGGGAAGCAAGTCTTCCAGTTTGTGGCAGCTTGCTTCTGGAAGAAATGCTGTTCCGTTCGGGATTGTAGGTATCCGAGGGCAGGTGCCCAGGAGTAGGAGTTGGGCACAAAGGATGGCCTGTTTCCAGCGGTAAGTAAAGTCAGCTGCCCAGGTGCCTGATGTCAGTTTGGAGGTGGCTATTGGTTCTCCATGGAAAGCCCGGCTTCCAGGTTGTGGCAGATTGCATCTTGAAGAAATCCTGTTCCGTTCGGGATTGTAGGTGGCCGAGGCCAGGTGCCCGGCAGAGGGAGTTGGGCACAAAGGATGGCCTGTTTCCAGGGGTAAGTAAAGTCAGCTCCCCAGGTGCCTGATGTAAGTTTTTAGGAGGCCTTTGGCCCTCCAAGTGAAGCCACGTTTCCAGCTTGTGGCAGCTTGCATCTGGAAGAAATCCTGTTTCGTTCGGAATTGTAGGTGGCCGAGGCCACGTGCCCAGCAGAGGGAGTTGGGCACAAATGATGGGCTGTTTCCAGGGGTAAGTAAAGTCAGCTGCCCAGGTGCCTGATGTCAGTTTGTAGGAGGCCTTTGGCCCTCCATGGGAAGCCAGGCTTCCTGCTTGTGGCAGGTTGCATCTGGAAGAAATCCTGTTTCGTTCGGGATTGTAGTTGGCCGGAGCTGGGTGCCCGGCTGAGGGAGTTGGACACAAAAAATGGGCTGTTTCCAGGGGTAAGTAAAGTCAGCTGCCAGGTGCCTGATGTCAGTTTGTAGGAGGCCTTTGGCCCTCCAAGGGAATCCAGGCTTCCAGTTTGTGGCAGCTTGCATATGGAAGAAATCCTCTTCCGTTCGGGATTGTAGGTGGCCGAGGCCAGGTGCCCGGCAGAGGGAGTTGGGCACAAAGGATGGCTTGTTTCCAGGGATAAGTAAAGTCAGCTGACCTGGTTCCTGATGTCAGTTTGTAGGAGGCCTTTGGCCCTCCAAGGGAAGCAAGTCTTCCTCTTCAAGGCAGCTTGCATCTGGAAGTAATGCTGTTCCGTTCAGGATTGTAGGTGGCCGAGGCCAGTTGCCCGGGTGAGAGAGTTGGGAACAAAGGATGGCCTGTTTCCAGGGGTAAGTAAAGTCAGCTGCCCAGGTGCCTGATTTCAGTTTGTAGGAGGCCTTTGGCCCTCCAAGGGAAGCCAGGTTTCCTGCTTGTGGCAGCTTGCATCTGGAAGAAATCCTGTTCCGTTTGGGATTGTAGGTGGCCGAGCCCATTTGCCCGGCTCGGAGAGTTGGGCACTAAGGATGGCCTGTTTCCAGGGGTAAGTAAAGTCAGCTGCCCAGGTGCCTGATGTCAGTTTGTAGGAGGCCTTTGGCCCTCCATGGGAAGCCAGACTTCCGGCTTGTGGCAGCTTGCATCTGGAAGAAATCCTGTTTCGTTCGGGATTGTAGGTGGCCGGAGCTGGGTGCCCGGCTGGGGGAGTTGGGCACAAAGGATGACCTGTTTCCTTGGGTAAGTAAAGTCAGCTGCCCAGGTGCCTGGAGTCAGTTTGCTGGTGGCTTTTGGTCCTCCATGGGAAGCAAGTCTTCCAGTTTGTGGCAGCTTGCTTCTGGAAGAAATGCTGTTCCGTTCGGGATTGTAGGTATCCGAGGCCAGGTGCCCAGGAGTGGGAGTTGGGCACAAAGGATGGCCTGTTTCCAGCGGTAAGTAAAGTCAGCTGCCCAGGTGCCTGATGTCAGTTTGGAGGTGGCTATTGGTCCTCCATGGAAAGCCCGGCTTCCAGGTTGTGGCAGATTGCATCTGGAAGAAATCCTGTTCCGTTCGGGATTGTAGGTGGGTGAGGCCCGGTGCCCGGCAGAGGGAGTTGGGCACAAAGGATGGCCTGTTTCCAGGGGTAAGTAAAGTCAGCTCCCCAGGTGCCTGATGTAAGTTTTTAGGAGGCCTTTGGCCCTCCAAGTGAAGCCACGTTTCCAGCTTGTGGCAGCTTGCATCTGGAAGAAATCCTGTTTCGTTCGGAATTGTAGGTGGCCGAGGCCACGTGCCCAGCAGAGGGAGTTGGGCACAAATGATGGGCTGTTTCCAGGGGTAAGTAAAGTCAGCTGCCTAGGTGCCTGATGTCAGTTTGTAGGAGGCCTTTGGCCCTCCATGGGAAGCCAGGCTTCGTGCTTGTGGCAGGTTGCATCTGGAAGAAATCCTGTTTCGTTCGGGATTGT